>NC_134825.1:52095338-52405432 GCF_004210375.1 Tachypleus tridentatus | reverse complement strand
ACTTTTACTGAATGACGGTTTAAGCACCAGTTTATTAGCCCATTAAACAATTTGCAGACATCGCAAATAATCAACAATTTATTAAATTAAAAAAAATTAAAAACTTGTCAACTTTCTGTGTATTTGATCTTTAACAATATTTTGCTTTTCATTTTTTATTTTGCTTTTCGTTTTTTATTTTGCTAATTTGAAGCTAAGTTTAGATTCTTCAGTTATTTTTTACTTTCTTAAATTAATGTAAATTTTTTGAATTCTCATTTATTCTAAATCGGTGCAATATTTGCATAATATATAGCCGAAAAGGTCGTTAGATTGCCTTCATTCTAGCTGCCTTTGGCCACTTATCATTCTAAGAAGATAAAATTTGTTTTGACAATTAAGAGCATAACTGTAATTCTGTACATTTTGCAAGAATGGTAATAGCCAGCGTCCTCTTACAGTAGTCCAGATGATATTTCGAGGATACATTTTTCACAATTTTTGTGGATCGTATCCCATCCCCATTAAGTAATAAGCATTATAATTAAACATTTTGAAATAGATCTTGATAAAGTTAATATTCATGTACTGGATTTTAAGTGAGTTAGTTAAAAGGAAGACATCTTGAACGTAAAAAGCCAGTTAAACAATTCACGAATCAAATGAAAAGGGATCATTCATAACCCAAAAAGTAAGTAGACACGTTATTTTTCTGTTTTTGTAATAAATAATGATTTGTTCATTCAGTTTTCCATATTGTGTACAATATATTTAAATTAAATTATTCGATTTCAACTTGACTGCCACCGTTTGTATAATTTGTTTGTTTGTAATTAAGCACAAAGCTACACAATGGTCTATCTGTGCCCTGCCCACCACGGGTATCGAAATGTGGTTTTTAGTGGTGTAAGTATGCAAACATACCACTGTATCACTGGGGGCAGAATGGTTTGCTGATCATACGAATTACCAAATTGAAAGAGCTTAGGATCTCTTGCTTTCCAAGACATCAAGTAGAGTTTTAGTAGATAAGATATTCACCAGATACCAGGTAATAGCTACTTAATTTACTTCATAAACTAGAATAGTCATGTGGTTGAGAAGTTGATGACTAATAGTGCATTTAAACCCTGTTTTTGAGATTTTCTGTCAAAGGTTGTAAAGTAATAAAATAATGATGAATGCACTACATTTCAAAACACAAGAAAACCTTACTGGTTTGATCCTCTCAAAGGTCGACAACGCTCTAAGTGTGTGTCACAGAATGATGTCATTCGCCACAAAGGTCCTTACTACGAGGTCAGCACTGTCACTGTTACCATTACCACAACAATGCATAGACTGAGGGTCTATACCAGGGATGGGCAACTCCGTGGCCACTGGCCAGCTAGAGTTTATGAATGAACTTTTTCCATCATTTGTTTTATCGCAAATTTGGCAATTAGCAACTGCACTGCCTCACGTCATCGCTAACGTCGCGCGCTTCATCACTGCTACATACTCCGCCCGTTTTGTAACGTCAGTCTGATTTAGATGTTTGTTGTCGAGTGTGCGTTGTTTTGCATGCACATGCAAACATATTTTTATTGTGCAACTTTCAAGTGTTTACATATATTTTGTTTTTAATCCCATAATAAGGATAAGTGGATAATACGAAAATGAAAGAATCCAGATGACGATGAACACTCAGAAAATAAACAAATTGAAGTGATTCTGGCATTACTGCTGAAAAGAGAATGGTGCGTGACTGGAAAAACGTGAAACGAGAATGTAATGAAAGTTGGAAGTTTGAAATTTGCAGTGATTGAAGCAAATAATAAGCCAGTGTGTCTTTTCTGTAACAAACTTTTAGGAATAATAATAATTATTAATAATAATAATAATTTTAGAAATAATAAAGTATACAACCTTAAGCAACACTTTAACAATTTTTACAATGAATTTGATGTAAAATTTCCATTTGATAGCAAAAATCGTGTGAATGAAATTAGCCACCTGAAAGCACAACTTCATGAACAAAAGGGAGGCCTAAAATGATTTTATCATAGAAAGAACTAATTACTTTAGCTAGTTATAAAGTACCTTGAATTTTAGCTCAAAAAAAGAAATCATTCTCTGATGCTGAACTCGTGAAAGAAATATTGATTGTGGTCATTGAAACTCTGTTTGAGAATTATGATTCAAAAATAAAAGATGATGTTCTTTAAAAGGTAAATAATTTGCAATGAAGTCGAAGAACAATTGTTTGCAGATTGCTAGAGTTAGCGAAAGACATAGAAAATCAGTTGCTTGAACAAATAAAAGACTGTTTGTATTTTTCTTTAACACTAAATGACACTGCACAGTTGAAATGTTGAGTTCGATATGTAACTTCAGATCTTCAAGTGAGGGAAGAAATGTTTGGCCTTTGTGGATTACGAGATCGAACATGTGGAAAAACATCTTTCAAAAATTTCTTGAAATATCAAAAAAATTCAATCTGTTTTTTAAAAAACTTATTTTTGTCACAAAGCTGTTGACATGGCGAGGTGGGTTAAGGCGTTCGACTCGTAATCTGAGGGTTGCGGGTTCGAATCTACGTCGCATCAAACATGCTCACCCTTTCAGCCGTGGGGGCGTTATAATATGACGGTCAATCCAACTATTCGTTGGTAAAAGAGTAGCCAAGAGTTGTCGGTGGGGGTAATGACTAGCTGCCTTCCCTCTGGTCTTACACTGCTAAATCAGGGATGGCTAGCACAGATAGCCCTCGAGTAGCTTTGCGCAAAATTCAAACCAAATAAACAAAACAAGCTCCTGCCATGACTGGGGCGAAATTAGGATTTGTTTCTCTTTTAAAGTAACATTTGATTGAAAATAATGTGAATTTCACGCTGTCATCTTTCCATTGCATTTTGTATCAGGAAAATTTATGTGCTCATGTGTCTAAAAGTGATGAATTGAAAAATTTGATGGACATTGTTGTAAAAATTGTGAATTACAGTCATGTGAAAAAGTTAGGGCACCCTATGAAAGCCTGTGTATTTTTGTAACATTTTGAGGAAAAAGTTAGAACACCCTACTCCCTAATAGCTATTGTTACCCCCTTTGGCTGAAATAACTGCAGTGAGACGCTTCTTGTAGCCATCTACCAGTCTCTGACATCGGCCTGAAGAAAGTTTGCCCCACTCCTCAATGCAGAATTCTTTCAGCTGTGAGATTTTTGAGGAGTTTTTTGCATGTACAACCAGTTTCACGTCACCCCACAGCATCTCAATGGGATAAGATCTGGACTTTGACTCGGCCATTCCAGGACTCTCAATTTCTTAGTTTTCAGCCAGTCCTTGGTGGATTTGCTGGTATGTTTTGGGTCATTATCGTTTTGCAGGGTTCAGTTCCGCTTCAACTTTAATTTTTTTACAGATGGACTCACATGTTCCTCAAGCACCCTCTGATACACAGTAGAATTCATAGTGGATTCTATGATTGTGAGCTATCCAGGTCCTGCTGCAACAAAGCAGCTCCAAACAATGACACTTCCACCTCCATGCTTCACAGTTGGTATGAGGTTATTTTCCTGGAATGCTGTATTTGGTTTACGCCAAACATGTCCTCTGTTCTGGAGTCCAAATAATTCAATTTTGGACTCATCTGTCCAAAGAACATTATTCCAGAAGTCCTGGTCTTTGTCTACATTCTCTCTGACAAACTTCAGTCTGGCCTTGATGTTTCCCTTAGAGAGCAAAGGTTTCCTCCTTGCACACCTCCCATGCAAGTTAAACTTGTGCAGTCCCTTTCTGATTGTAGAGGCATGCACTTTCACATCAACAGTAGCCAGAGCCTGCTGTAGGTCTCGTGACAACATGTTAGGGTGTTTGGAGACCTCTTTTAGTTTCTCGCGGTCTGCTCTCGGGGTGAACTTGCTTCGACAACCAGACCTGGGCCTGTTGGCAGTTGTTTTGAAAACCCTCCATTTGTTGACTATTTTCTGGACAGTGAAATGGCTGATTTCAAAATCTTTTGGGATCTTTATAAATCCCTTACCAGACTCATAAGCTGCTACAATTTTCTTTCTAAAGGCTTCAGACAGCTCTTTTGCTCTCACCATGATTCTCACTCTTACTTCAACAGTCGGAGCACACCAAACTATATGTCTGAGGTTTAAATAGAGCAAGCCTAATTCAAAATGCTGAGTAACAATTTTCTGATCATGTGCACCTGGTGTGATACTTCTGTGTGTGAGTTGAGACATTTTAAGTGGGAATAAATGTGAGATTATCCTAACTTTTTCCTCAGTTAGAATATGCATTTTTGTAGAATTACATTTACAGAAGATCTTGAAAAGTCTTTTCCTCAGTTTTAATTGTTTAGTTATATTCCTATAGTGTCTCAGTATTGTTTAAATTGAGATTAAATATCTATATATCCAAAAATGTTACAAAAATACACAGGCTTTCATAGTGTGTCCTAACTTTTTCACATGACTGTATATTAGAAGTGGTAGCTCTCTCATCCATCGACAGTTTGTTGAGTCTTTTAAGAAAAGTACTGACTGCACTTTGGATGACATTATTGATTTTGTAAATGTAAGATGGTTAAGTAGAGGAGAAGTCTTGGAACGATTTACTTATTTTTTCAAATAAAAGAATATCTTGTTGAAAAAGGTAAGGTTGAAAATTTTCCTGAAATTGAAACTTTTTCATGGCAGTGTCATTTGCACTTTCAGTGTGATATGATGGCTCACGTGAATAATTTGAATACAAAGCTTCAGGGAAAAGGTAAAATAATAAGCGAGCAATCACAGTCTATTCATGAATTTCAATTAAAGCTAAACCTTCTTACGGAACAATTACAAAAAATGATTTGACACATTTTGCAAAGTTGAATAGTTTTCTGGAAAATAATAGGAGCTATGATTTCTCTGATGCTAAAGATGATCTCTATGTAAACTAGATCAAAAATCTGTCTCAAAAATTGGAATCACATTTCTCAGATTTTGAAATTGATGTTTAAATTTTTGCATGATGTATTTCAATTTGACTTAGGAAATTTACATTAGAGAAAAAAAAGAAAATTACATCTTTTTTGTCTTAGATAAGTGTGGATTTGAAGACGAGATGCTTACCCTGCAAAGTGTAGAACATATAATAGGTAAATAAAAATGTTGTATCAGAGAGATGTGTGTCACTATTCTGATAAATGAGTCTTTCAAATTTAAAAATAACAATTTCAAAATTATTTTCCACATTTGGATCCACATGGGTGTGTGAGTCAACATTTTCTACGCTAGATTTTCTCAAGTTTAAACACAGATCTTGGCTTACTGCTATAAATTGAGAGGTAGAGCTAAGATGCTCATCGAGCATAGGTATTAAGCCAAATTTCACGAAACTTGTTGATGAAAACCCCCATCAATTTTCACATTTAAGGTTAGTTGTTATGTAATGATTTTGATTAAACAAACGTCTTTCAATTTTTTTTAATAGCGTGGCTAACGTTGTTTTCATTAGCCACAGTTGTGGCCACCATGAAAAATAAGTTGCCCATCCCTAGCCTATACCATACATGAGGGGCAGTTAAGGTCGATGACAAGATTGACCATCAAGTGGACGAGGTAAATTAATCTCTACTTCAGCAATTGTCAGTGTTTTATTGGGACCGAATTATTTAATGTAAGTCTGTGATTTGTTGACAATAAATTTTATGACAAATGTATAGCACACATTATTTGCAGTATAGATTTAATGATTATAGCTCAAACTACAAATATATATTTTTTATTATCAAAAGACTACTTAGGCTTATTCAGTTATCTAAGAATCTAATTGACAAGGAAAATTGTTCTTCTTATCTCTACTAAACTGTGAAACTCACTTTAAAATATCACCAGTTATCGCTTGTCACTAATACGTCTGCTAATTTCACGTTTTCTTTGACTAATTTTCTGACTGAACTGCACTTGACTTGCTATTGCTTGGTCACCTATATTTATATTTTGTTCACTGGGGCCTCGAACTTTCTCTAAACTACGCAACTCGATGATTTACAAACTCAGTTAAGATAACGACAAAAATGTAAAAAAGTGGTGTAACGTGACGTCAGCATTATTGATAAAGCCTAGACAACGGTGTAATTACAGACACAAGGTACTACTCGTACAGAATTATGTAACTAAATTTTGTCGCAACTAACACTTTTAAAACAATCCATCTTTAACGCTCCTATCTTAAAACTAAGTAATCATTAAATATTAACTCACAAAATAAATTATATAATAACCCTACACTAAAATCTTGTATATCCAATAGCAGCTATCAATGCATCACCTACCAAATTGCTTTGAGAAATGCCTAAGAGACTACCAAGAATGAAACTCCTGATGATACCTTTGTTAATAATAAACCATCCTATGTTAGAGTAGATTTCTGCATACAATGGTATTGCTGTTACAGCCTTCTAGAAGTATCCAATTTAAAAGACAATCACGCTTGAGCAGGAGGTATACCAGTTGTGAATCGAGCTGGTGAGCAAACAATAAGAGGGCCCTGCTGAAAGTTGGCCATAATTATTGGTGTCTTGAATCAAGTGAAGATCAAACATATATTACATTCATTTGAATATAATACAAAGTGGATAAGTAAAAAGAAATTTTGGTGATATGACCAGAAGTAAAGCCTAGATTATTCTAGAGTTTTATTAATTGCTAGATTTTGTTATTAAGTTTGAAAAGGTTTCTAAGTGCAAGTAATGACTTTATAGTCAACTATAAGGAGTTATGACTTAGAGGAACAGTGGATCACTGAATGAAGGTGAATAGGGATGTTTGTACAAAAATCCCAAAATAAAGTCAGCCAGAGTAGCTAAACCTCAGCTCTGTTTTGTATTACGTGGGAATGGAGGGAGACTGATAATACTCTTGGTGGTAACTGTACACCAAACGAAACTGTCTCACAAGCAGGTGAGATGGAACAACCAAGTGAATTGATCATAGAGTAATGGTGATCCTCATCAGGCTGGAGGATACTCCAGAAGAAAACATGATCCAGGGAGAACATTGAGATCCAGTAGAGGCAATTTTTGCATGCTAAAAGAAACTGATTGCTACACCACCCTGTATCAAGTGCTTACAACTCACCAGAGTATCAATGTGATCTCCTACCATTCTGTGCAAACAATATCAAGAACAACATCTTGATCAGGTGATGAATTGGGAAACCAGAAAAGAGAGTTTCTGGCCATGATCATAGACGTCTGTGAACAAATGAAGCATATTTCTTCTCATATTTGAAGGTAAAACAAATAAAGTATTGGACCATTTTCAAATGTGTTTCAAAATGGCTATACTGCAGAATAGGTTGTTCAACTGATTAATTATGAATCTAAATACTCCATCTTTGAGTTACATTAAGCATTTGAACAAGGAGCAACTATGGAGCTTGTTGCATTGAAGATTTGATATGGTGAATAACAGTTCAATCCATTAGGGTAAATTCAAAACTTTGAAGCTAGGTACCACAGAAAGCTTGACTTCTTACATAGATGTTCTAGATACTAAATACATTCACTTTAACAACAGAATTGAACATAAAACCAAAGTAATAATCTGTATTTCAAAAGTTGACTGAGTTTTATTGTGTGAAAAGGAAAAACTGGACAAGTGTGAGAGAAAATTAATATGACATTTATTTAAACCAAACAACAATAACAAAAGAAAGTACAAAGTACAGTTGCTTCTGCAGGATTGTGGAGTAATTTGTTAACTTACCATTTCTTGAGATGAATCTCTAATAACACTGGGGAACACTCATTTTGTTGCATTTAAAAAAAGACTTTTCTATAGTCAATTTGAGTGTGTTGATTTCAAATCTGAAGTCGGTTTTTGTCTGCAAGCTACAGATTTTATGCAATTTGACATTTTTATTTATTTTTTAATTTTTCGTTATTATAGGAAATTATAGGAATAGCTTATCAATTTGTTTGTGTATTTTATTCAGGTAGGAATTTGCGTTTGTAACTTTTGCGTTTGTACACTTCATTTGGACAATCTCGTTTAATGCTCCAGCAGTAGTCAACCATCATACTTTTGTCCCAGCGCCCTTGGTAGCGTTCTTCCATGACCTTTAGGTCTTGGTGGAATCGTTCTCCTTGTTCGTCACTCACAGCCCCCAGGTTGTCAGGGAACTTATTAAGGTGGCTGTTCAAAAAATGAAGCTTGATGCTCATGTTGCACCCGAGATCACGAAAAGCGAGGAGTATTCTGTTCACAAGTTCACTGTAGTTCTCCGTCTTATTGTTTCCAAGGAAGTTCTGAACGACTGCCACAAAGGATAACCATGCTGGCTTTTCTAAAGCGGTCATCTTAGCAACAAACTGATCATCAGGAATTAGGGTACGAATCTGTGGGCCATCAAACACGCCTGCTTTGATCTTCTCAAATGATAACCCTGGTAAAGCTGTGATGATGTGTTGGAAACATTCACCTTCGGTTTCCAGTGCCTTGACAAATTGCTTCATCAAACCTAATTTGATGTGAAGAGGAGGAAAGATGATCTTATCTCTGCTTACAATTGGGTCTTGTATGATATTTGGCATGCCTGCTTCAAGGGTGTCACGAATAGGCCAGTCCTTCTGGACCCAATGTCTGTCTCGTGCTCGGCTGTCCCACATACAGAGGAAACATGGAAACTTGGTGAAACCTTTCTGTTGTCCAAGAAGAAAGTTGACCATCTTTAAGTCTACACAAATGATCCAATTGTGCTCATGATATTTTAATAAATCCATGACCATTCTCATATCATTATAGTCTTCCCCTCAAATGCACTGAGTGACCGACAGGTACTGCTCCATAAACATTCCCATTATGTAAAAGAACACACTTTAGACTGCGTTTTGAACTGTCTAAAAAGAGTCTCCATTCAGCAGGACTATAGTAAGGTACACCCAGTTCTTTGAGAAGCCCTTGGATGTCATGGCAGTAAACAAACTGTCTGTCTTCTGAAAAGAAGGTCACAAAAAGCTGGTCACGCTTTCTGAAATATGATACTTTAACAGAGTGATCAACAAGATTTCTGGCTTGTAATCTTGATGCCAAAAGCTCTACTGCTTTCTTTGAAAGACCTAAATCCCGCACTAAATCATTCAGTTCAGCCTGGGGAAGAGGCTTGGGGACGGGGAAAGGTTCAGTGTCTGAAGAACAGTTCTCCGATTTTGTACACTTTTCTGACAATTCACTGTCACAACTGTCTTGTTCGCTTGTATCATGTCCGATGTCTTTATCGTCCAATGAAGGCAAGCCTTTGAAAATTGGAACAGGAACTTCTTCAGAGTGCGGAGCAGGCCAAATAGCTGAGGGAATGTTCGGATACGTAATCTTATGTCGGTTTTTCTTCCCAACACCCGTTGTGTTTACCATGCAGAAATAAGTCAGTTACATGGTTGGTGGGTTCGCGCCAAATCATTGGAACACCAAAAGGCAGACTATTGCGTTTCCTTTGGTCCAGTCTCAAAGCATTTCCTCACAATTGTGGCACACAACATGAGGAGCCCATTGCTTGTCTTGATCACCAAGATGAACTTCAAAATATGCCTTGTAGGCACGCTTGACGAACGAGGATATGTTACGTCTCTGACGATTGAGTGTGTAGCATCCACATATGTAGCAGAAGGCATCAGGCTTGTTTCTGCAATGATATCTATTTTTGGAAGCCATGTTTGATCTGAAACAAAAGAAGAATGATCAAAATATTAGAAGCTATCTATATATATGGACGTGAAAATGCTTATACATGGTTTACGCAAGTTCACGTTTGTACAATTTCATTAACCTCAAATTGCATACAAACTAGAGCTTGTAGAGAAAAACTAATTCCAGATTTGAAATCAGCGCCTAAAACTCCTTCAGAATCAGTTAAAATATCCAATGCAACTCAAAGTTACTGAAAAAGTGTTCCCCAGTGTAATCTAGTAATTATCTAAAATTAAACGAAACTAAGAAAGAATAAATGCTTTGATCTTGCATGAAAGCTTGTATTATTTCACTCACAGATGCTTCACCACACACTGTTGCTTTTTCACAACATTCACCAGTTGTTAAAAGCAGACACCATTTCTTCAGCCAGCAAATAAAATTGCAATTCTTGACCCTTCCAGTACTTAAAGAAAGTATACTACAAGATTCCCTCAGACAGATTAATTACTATCTGCTATAGAGAACAAAGAAACAAAAGAACTAGAATAAAGGAAGCTTCTATGCTTGTGTTAAAACTTCATAGAAATTAAGTAAATGAAAAACTTTAAATATTTTTATATTACTAAAACACATAGAAAACATATGATAATCTTCAATATAATATATCAACAGAATGTCCCAAGATACAGTAATCCTGTTTGATAGTGAGAACATGTGATGTATTTGGTGACCATTCTAGTCCAGTGAGTAAAAAGAATGACAAGAACTTAATAATTTCCTTCACAACTTTCTTTACTAATCACAAGTACTGAAATTTTGAAAATGAAATGCATTTAATTTAAAGGATAGAAAATGTTTGACAAGCTTATTCATCATTGAAGAGCTCAGTTTGTCGACGATAACCTTTTATAAGCATTAGGGTTCGAATTAAACCATTAATAATATTGGTGGGGGCATAAGTGGTAAATTAGTTAAATTCGTTGATGACACTAAATTCTTCGCTATTTCCAGTTGTATTAAGGATGTGAATCTACTACATAATGACTTGGCTCTATTGGTAAGTTATATAAATATCAACAGTTCATCCTTATTTTTAATGGCCCGGCATGGCCAAGCGCGTAAGGCGTGCGACTCGTAATCCGAGGGGCGCGGGTTCGTGCCCGCGTCGCGCTAAACATGCTCGCCCTCCCAGCCGTGGGGGCGTTATAATGTGACGGTCAATCCCACTTTTCGTTCGTAAAAGAGTAGACCAAGAGTTGGCGGTGGGTGGTGATGACTAGCTGCCTTCCCTCTAGTCTTACACTGCTAAATTAGGGACGGCTAGCACAGATAGCCCTCGAGTAACTTTGTGCGAAATTTCAAAAAAACAAACAAATCCTTATTTTTATCAATATATAAGATAGTGCATTTCAGTTATCATAATTTGGATCACATGTTTAATATGTATATGGGAACCCACTCAAAAATGTGACTAAAGGAAATCTTCTTGGCATATTCATGGATAAATCACTCAGTTATTATAGTAATAAGAATACTTTAATTTTTGGATCTACTTTTAGACATACTTATAAGATGTCAAATGAGGTAATATTCTTTATATACAAATCTCTCGTTGAAATGCTGTGCAACCTTTGGCTTCTTATCTGAGAAAGGATATTGACTCATAGAAGAAAGTTTAGAGTAAGACAACTATAATGATTTCAGAAGTAATTGTTACTTATAAGGATGGGTTAGGCTTTTCAACTTATCTTCTCTTGAGAAAAGGAGGGGAGGAAGTGGTTTTAGCGAAATTTACAATATTTTTCAAGAGATAGATAAGCTAAATATCCTTAGTTTCTTTGTATTTTTAAAACAGTAGGACGAAGTGACACAAGTTTAAAATTTATAAACGACAGAATATGCTCCAGTTAAGACACTTTTACTTTTCTAACAGGGATGATTAGTTTACGGAAGTAATTGTTATCGGAAGTTGGGTGGGTTTAATTATTTTACTTTTCTCAAGGGTGAGTGTGCAAGAACAATCTTAAAAGACCAAGTGTTTCTTTGTTGTACGTATTTTATATTTTGTTAATATATGACATGGGCTGTATTTTTGCTCCTGATAAATAAGAGACGACTAACATTCGATCTTTAGTGTCGACTTTTAGACTTTCACAAATATTGGTTTGTAATTAAACATATGGTTCGCTAAAAGTGTTAAAAGTGTTCGTCATATAGGTAATTAAGAGACTAATACAGACTGTCATGGTATTTCTTTTCATTTTGATTTTTTCAGTTGAAGCAATGTTATCAAAGGAATGACAAGTATGATATTTTTGACGAACACGTTTTTCCCTTACAAGCGTATCATTTTGCTAAATTATTTTATTACATATATTCACACTAGAGTCCACTACTAAGCAGTTGTTTTCTGTGTTTCTACGTTTCTGTTCGTGACGTAAACTATAAATCAGACAATACGACGAGCTCTGGGTTGATATTTGTTCGATGTTGAATCAGTTTGTGGTAGAAAAATACTAAATTACAGTTATACAATGTCTTACGCATATCTCTTTAAGTATATAATTATTGGAGATACAGGTGTGTATTTATTTTGGTGTTTTTTAGGGAATTTATAATTTTGTATTTGTGAAAAGGCTACTTGAGCAGAAGATAATAATGAACGAATTTTCTTGTGAGTGTGATACAGCTAATGTCTATCAAAGTAGTCCTAACCCTAGTTTACAAGAAGTGTAAATGGCTGTGTTGCTTGTGTTGTTGGAAGGTAAGCAAATATTGCAACAGGGATGACATAGCTTTCACCTGATATTGATAAAGTGCTTGTCAATAGCCGATATTCCACAAGATATGTATATATGTCATTTATTTATTTTTTGCATTATGTAAGTTACTATACAACATAACTTTGTACATAATTCTTAAAATTATGGTATTTATATAAGTTTTGAGCTTTACTAGATCAGTATTTGCAAACTTAGCAACTGCATTAGTCTTACTGACATGAACCAAAAGTGACTTAACAAAGAATATACTTAATCTATGTTGTATACAGATATCATGTGAGTGGTCAAAGTGCATTTAAGTTTTACCTTCAGAGTTATAACTTTGCTTTTTCCTCAAAGGCAAAATTTGAGTTATCTGCAGTTTGTATTAGGCAAATACCTTTATATACTTTAAGAGCTTTAGGCCTATTAACTTTTCACAACTTCTTTCATTTAATTTTGTTTTTGTTATACAAAATTTACTGTAATTTATATACCTTTGTGACTAATTCATGTTAAAAAATTTCATTACTTCTCCAGTCAGTATCTTGTATCCAAAATTTTAATAGCATATTATGGATGTTAATGGCTCAAATAAAACAGATGATTATGTGCTTTACCTCTTTCTTTTAGTTATAAATATGACTAACAGCAGTATTTGAGAAAATTATAGATATTGTTTGTTATTGGTATAAAATGTGTTTCATGATAGTAAGTCTTCCAGGTAAATCACATCTTAAAGTTTATTACTTTTATTTACATGGGGTGATTTGCAGCATGAATTTTTTGTGTCTATAAATAGATAGATATACATCATGTAATTGAAATAATTAACCTTTTAATTAAAATTTATTTATTAAATGATATTTTTGTATTTGATAAAGAAATTTAAATCTACCTATTTTCAAAAAATTTTCATTTTGGCATGTGGAGGGATAAGTGACTTTCTATTTTTGTAGTTTGGCTTGACCCATA
Organism: Tachypleus tridentatus; assembly: GCF_004210375.1. Classification (NCBI taxonomy): domain Eukaryota; kingdom Metazoa; phylum Arthropoda; class Merostomata; order Xiphosura; family Limulidae; genus Tachypleus; species Tachypleus tridentatus. Next base: position 52,392,049 of record NC_134825.1, on the reverse strand, counting down.
TGTTTTTGCTCCTTATAACTTAAGTCATCATGAAAAAGTATAATTTAGCTTATCCAATATGTCTAGAATCATTTTTACAGCCTTCTCTTTACTGAACTAGTGCATAGCAGTACAAAATTCCTTGGTATATTACCTCTGTGATTTGCAATGAATTAAACTTTCTTTGCCTTAATTCTGAATGGGAAAATCACAGGCTACCATTCACTTGGATTATGCTTGTCAATAACCATATAAGCTACTGACTATAATTTGAATTGCTAAAATGCATACGAAAAATTCATTGATAAATAATCTTAAGTGGTTCCATGGTGTTTTTTGGTTGCATATTCAGTAACAAAACTGCTCTCTACTTACTATGTAAACTCAAGCCTAGAACTACTCACTTTTTCTCATTTTTGAAACAATGGATTTTTTATACATAAGAAGAAAGTATTGTACTCAATTTAAAATAGTTAAATCCTATCATGATCATGGCAACTTATGTGGAATTTCTTATTGATTTAGTTTGTTCATTACAGAATATACATTTTTCTTATAATGGTTTTATTTTGAAACATAAAAGTATTTTTGTTTTGTTCATGTAGACTTCAGATTCCATAACTATAAATATTACAGGTATGTGGGTACCATCTGCCAATTAAGTCCCAATATTGTATCAAAAGGTTTTGATATAACATATGATAACACTATGCAGTTGGGAGCAGTTTGTTAAAAACTGTTACTTCTGTGGTTGTTTAGCAACTGAACAATATTTCGTAGGTGTGTTGAATGTTTAAAACAATTATTCTAGCAGTCTCATAGTGTTGATATTGCTTGAGGCTTTCAAGCTAGAACTTAGAGGCCTAATAGATATACAAGATTAATACTGAAATATTAGCATATCAGAGAATATCGTGATAAACTGGAATGATAATAAATAATAGAATATGAACCTCATATAAGAAAACATGTATAACATTTTTTTCGGTAACCTAATATAAAATTTAGGTTGTTGATTTGTCAGTTGATCCAAAACCTAAACTTCAAGTTTTCCAGGCCACGAGAAGTGATTAAATTAAACTGACTTTTGAATGCTGTAATATTCTCTCAAACATGATCAGGTTAACATTGGAAAATCGTAATATATCACTCCATCACACAACTGAAGTAAAAACTTCTCTATTTTAACCTAAATTTTATTGGTATGTTCACAATTAAAAATACTGAAAATCAGCTGTTCCAAGTTTAGTTGCTTCAACTAATTTGGTAACATTATTGTCCAAAAAGTTGAAATTGTTAGTACATGGACAGTAGTCCCAAAAGAAACATTTGAATGATCTTACCTTCTTCATTCATCCATACATTGTTTTATATCATTATATCAATTTTTTGTATGCATTAAAACTGTTTTGCTCTTTTGAATTTATTTGATAAAGGTTTCTCTCAGGTGCCTGAAAAGAAATCCTACACCAAGGCATTTCAGTCTTTTAGGAGAAGGCTGAATTGCTAATTCTCATTTTGAGAATCAGTGTAATCATACCTAAAAGTGTTTTAACTTGGAAATAACTCTAATAAATACTATGTGAATAATGAAGAGTAGTTAAAAAAGAAAGATACACAAACTTACTTTTGTGGTGAATATCTTTAGGTTTTTATTAGCAAATTTAACTGTTACTTATGACATATATTACACTTATTGTCAAACTTAGTATTTTTGAAAAGTATGCATTGACAGAAAACAGTTAATATTATTGTGGTTTGTTTTTATCACCAATTTGTGTGAAAAGGATAAGAAAAATAATTTTATCTGATGTAAACAAACATATATCATAGCAGCATATAACTAAGTGACTACAAAACCAATTGATTTAGCTTGCTTTTATTCATGGTATAAAGGTGGCTGAAACTTTTTTGATCAACTCGTAAGTGAAGCTGGTGACTTGGAAGACCTGTTGGGCCTGAGTAATATGACTGATTTAAAAATGCAAAATACACAGCATGTTATATCGTAACACATTGTCTTAACTGATGTGCTACAGCAGTGAATAACTGACATTTATAAAATTGAATATACCATCAGTGTGAGAATGGTTAATAAATTGGCCACGCCTTAAAAAAAATTAAATGTAAATGTCCTGTTTGCTTAACTCTGAACTTTGGATCTGTTTTCCTAAAAGAATATCTTTAAAAGAAATTATAGTTAAGCAAGAGTATGCAATATGATTGAATAATACCCACAAAAATTACTTGTAGAAGGTTCAGACAAAACAAATTATTGTTTTTCTTTTAATTTTATAGTTTTTTTTGTGTGTGTGTATGTTGTGTATGACTATATATTTTTGAGTGATTCTGTGGAAGGCTGCCGTCTCTCACAGACTGTCTACTTAAACAATTGATAATTCTTTGGCTATTAGATTTTATGTTTTATTAGTTTAATCAATAAAACATTGTTTTCATTAAAATATGATAAAAAGCAGAACCAATGTGTATTCTGTCAAACCATGTGTAGTATGATTAAGTTTATGAATCATGAATCATTGAAGTGTATTACTTTAAAAGTATGATAGTTTTGACATACTTTAGATACTACTTCATTGAAAGCAGACAGAAAAGAGCAGTTTTATGTTATAATGAATAATAAAGAACATCAATATTTTAAAAACAGAGTTCAATTTAGCATAAAAATGATACCCTATAACCCAAGCACTTTCAAAAGGTGTACTTTCTTCAGAGGCAAACTTGAACCTATGTTTTTTTAACATCATGAAAAACCAAGATTTTAAGACTATTTCAATGTATTTTGCTAGAATAATCAATGTTCATTTTGACTTCACAAGACAGGTGAATATTGTTCAGACAGAACATGACTAAACTGCTGTCTCAGGTTTAACTGTGGAAGCTAAACTTAATTTTGTAATGTTACCAACATATTTAATTAGTACAAATGTGTAAAATAAGTTTGTTTTTTTGCCTTTGTGATGATGCTTGCTTTATATTTGGTTCTGTATTTAATGTCCATATTATAGAAGAATCTTTACAGTTTTGACCATGGCATTTGCCATAATGACCTGGTTAATGCAGTGCACTTATTGTAACATTTTATTATATTTTTTTAATGGAATTGATTTTCGTATTTCAAGGACTTAAATTTGCATTATTTTGAATAGACATTGATATTAATGCTGTATCCATTATATCGGTAATATGTTTAATAAACGAAAGGAAAGATATAAGCAGAAAAACTGTTTCCAGTAGCAAAATTCAGGTAGTAGTTGCTACCTCTGCCTGGGTCTTGTTTTTTATTGCAAATGGTGGTGTTCACAAATTTTCAATTGACTGCTCACAGGTAAATATTTTTTCAAACATTCTTCAGAAGTATACAGTATATCTGTCCTAAAGTGTTATTTTTTTGCCAAGCTTACATTTTATGAACATCTTTCTGCTAAAGACCCAAAAACACCTTGTCTGGATGGGTGAATGTTATTTTCCAACCCAGAGAGTTCATCTATTTCAGGCCATAATACATGGTTTTCTTTGCTAAAGTAGTTTTTCCATAATAAAGATGGTGAGAAAGCTTGGCAGCAATGGGAATTATACCTGAGATATTCAGATCATGAGCTTACCTGCAGTTTGCTGAAACTGATCAAACTTTTCTCACTGTTTTCCTGTTACTGGCATTTATCTTTGAGGTCTGAATTCATATTTTTTACACAATTGCATAGATATTATACATGTCTTATGTTGTAAGAGCAAAAACTCTTCTTTTGTTTCAGATCTATTCAAAATGACACCTTCCTAAGAAATGAAGCTTTGTACGTATAAAATAAATGGGAAATGATTGGTTTGTAATCTGCTTGAATATTACCATATTCAGAAGGAATTTGAATGTAAATCACTTACACATGGACTTGTATTCTTTTAAATTTTCTCTTACAGCTGATCAAATTTCTAACAGTTTTGTCTGAATGACTGGGAGCATTAATGCTGTTTGTTTTACCTATATACCTTTTAGGAAAAAATACATGGTGGTAGGAACTTTACAAAATATAATGAATTAATAAAATCTCAGTAAATAATAAGCATGTACAAAGCAAAAAAAAATTCCATTTCACTTTAAATTGTGACTATGTCAACTAAAAAAAATATATGGTATTTTTTATGTGTCGAGTGAGTTTTCTAATTGTAAATTTGTAACTAGTGAAGCTTTAAAAGCATTTAACAAGCACACAAATTTATTCATATCATTGATTCTTTTGATGAAAGAAACTGCAAAAACTTAATATTATTTTTTATCATATGTAAATGATTAATCTTTCAAATATTAATCTTTCAGGAATATAATGACTACAATTTTGTTTGCATCCAAGAAATAGTACAGATACTTCATTGCATTTAGCTCATTACAAGAGCCCCTTAGGCATTCAAAACTCAAATATACATAGTTCAATCATATTCTGAATTATAATGAAATATACATAGAGTACAATCATATTCTGAAGTATCTCATACACTAATGTAAGACTGTCATCATTAATTTTAAAAAATTGGATGAATTTTATTTGAATTTATACAGAGAATGCCTGAATTTATATCCTAGTGGCCCTGCCATTGTTTTTTTTTATTAACATAGACAACTAGTCCCAGAAATGAAAATGTTTAAATAACATAACAGTAAATAATAAACATAGATTGTTAAAGGTTATGTAAATTAGTGATAAAAATATTGCAAACAGAAAGCTTGACAAACTAATCTCTCAATTTGAGGTCTCCATGTTAAGGAAGCACCTTTAGAAGCAAATAGTAAATAATATTGTAGTCTTAAGTTCTTAGATATAGCCAGTGACAATGTGTGTTACATTCACAAAGTGTTCTCAGTGGCATGGCCATGATTTACAGTTTCTATAGACAAATGGTATGAGTAGATCCATTCATAGTGACATAACTGCTGTACTCTGTTTTCAACAACAACAAAATTATTGGAAGAGGCTTGGCTATAATTTATTTATAAATTATTTACTAGTTACATATCAGATAACAAATTTGAAATTTATGTATTTTATAAATTTCTCTGCTCTGTATTATTGTTGATAAATGTAAAATAAAACAGTTGAAATACTTCATTGCTGGAACTGTACCATGGAGAGTTATCCTTCATGGAAAGTAAAAGAAAAAGAAAAGAAAAAATCCTATAACTCACAGTATAGTACTTAAAGGTATTACATTTTTAACATTCCTTGTACCAGTATTTAGATATTAATGTACAATTAATTAATGCAATTCCAGATTAAATATTACTTGTTTCAGAATAAATAAACCATGCTGTTTTTTTTTTTTATCCAGTTAACAAATATAAATCCACAAGATATATAATTAAATCAACTAATGCATTATAGAACCAAAAAATAAAACAACAAAGGATAGTAACCAATTAATTTGGTAGACAAAATCAATTATAAAGGAAAATTAAACATTAGAATGGCAACAGCTTTGTTATTGTGTGCATAGGTTTTAATAGTTCCTTTTCTTTAAGGAGAATATAGGTCAAAACTGTTTAAAACTGACTAATATGCTTTATTACAACATTCAATCATTGTGGTTTGACATTTTTCGAGATAAATTTATTAGCAAAATTTATTTTTTTCTGAAGAAAAACTGGTACTACTACAGAACAATGAAGTAATAATACACTGAATTATTTGAATGTTTTTTTTAGTGTATTTTGACAGTAAATATGTGCAATGTATCTTGTTAATTTCTTTTATGCTATACATGTTAGGTGCTGGTTCTTCACTTTTAATATGTCAATGATACTATCATAGTCAGATGAGTTGTACAGTTCCCTTTCAGTTGATAACTGTGAAAACAGAGATGACTTGTTAACATTGATTCTCGTAATGTTGTCTTAGTTCTGTTCATATTAGGAAGTACTTCCAATGGCTAACATGATATTGGCAGCATAACAAATAACTTTAAATGTTCATGGCATGATAAGAAGATTTATAATGTAATAATCTAGAACTACCATGAACCTGTTTATTTTTTCAGTGTCACTTTTTTGTTTCACATACTGAACAAACAGGTTCTGCTTCATATAAGTTAATAGTGTCAAGTGTTGGTAGACATACAGCAGTGTGGTTCTCATAAAACTATAGATGTTCTGTTAAGTTATTATTTAATTAACAAATTTGATAGTCAAATCTTGTTTCATATCATTCTGAATTTATTAGAAAATGCACTAGATGCCTTTCTTGAAGATCACAAAACTAAAGGATTGTTAAGCTTTGTGATAATTTTATCTATTAGATAAAACATACCTGTGTTCAGAACTACTATTGCATTGCTCTTTAGGTTTGTCAAGCTATCTTTTTGTTCTAGATTAATAATTCATTTTGATATGTTAACTTATGAAAGACTGAATAAAACATTAATGAAACTTTAGTTTAAAAAATCAACAATAACTCAGTTACTTCAGTTACAATTCCACCTTGTGTATATCCTTTATCACTGCCAATACACATGAATTCCAGTGACACCTACAGCTGCTTGTGTGCATCAATAACTACAAAACTACATTAGCATCTGTTTAAACTGGTATTTAGCTTTTCAGTTTTCTTCACTAATGAAACATTATCATCTGTGAGTTTGTGAAAATAATTTTTTTCTTTATTGGAATTGTGCATATCACAATCTATGGTTAATGCAACTTGTGTTTTATACTGTTTGCAAGATCAATCAAATGCAAAATTTGCAAAACAGATTATACCTACAATGTTTTTATTTATTTTTGTCATATCTCTGTCACAAGAGTTTTTCTGAAACTGATGTTGCTACCTATAACATTCCTGGTGTTTTACAGTTAATACCACTTAAACTAGTAGGTTAATTTAAATCACAATTGAATTAATCAGCCCAAATTAGTGTTTTTGATTATTACTAGATTCTCGGAAAAGTAATCAACTAATCCAAATTGAAGTTTTTCATCATTATTCCTTTTGATTATTCCATTATCTAAGTGATGGAAATATTGCCACCAAATTTGCTAATCTTGTTTTTGTAATGGCAAAGATACTAAGGCTATATGCCACATTACTAGTGTATAACTGTTGAATAGTGAGTAGAAAACAAGTTACAACACTAGCAATGTATGCTTCTAAACAGTTGTCTAAAAAGTAGTGTTGTAACCTTAACAGAAATGTTTTTATTGTTAATGAACCACTGATTAGAGGAAAGACAACTGTTTAGCAGCAGACATTGCCAGTGTTTTATTTGTTTTGCTTTATACTTTTCTTCTTGAATAGAAAAAAGTTTGTTTTTTTTTCCTTTTTTCACAGAATAACATTTCAACACAAAGGGTAAAATGTCCCTTCTGGAAAATTCTCAGTCAACAGTGGTACTGCAACACAGTTCTAGAATGTTCAAGCTAATCAAAATAATTTTTTCACACTATTTAATTACTCCAAAGTTAGAAATTATTTATGATCCTGAACTTTATTAATACAGAATAATAATATAACTATCAAATAATAAGAAAATTGCATTCAAGTGACTTATATTGTGAAAAAAAACTATTTAATAGAAATACCTTATTTTATGAAACTTTAAAATAGAAAACAAAATACTAAATATAACTCTTTTTTAATAATAATTGGTATTTATAAGATTGATTTAAGCATTATTTTACATGTTAACAAGAAATAATACAGCATATTTTCTTCATAAAGCTATTACATCCAGTATAATGGGTTACTGCAGAAATAACAGCTGTTTATTACTTGTATAATCCTATAATTATTTATGTAATGTAGACATTATAAGTCTGTATGCTCATAGATTCTTATGTATCATGTGTGGTCTTGAATATCTGTTATAGTATGCTCATAAAATAGTGTATACAATTTTTCATAAGGTTGTAATTTATGATTTTGGTCCACAATTCTTCAAATGAATTATTAGTTTGCATAGGTTTTAAATTGTACTAGGAGATCACAGGTTCTGTGGTGTTGATAAAATATGAAGTGAAAATAAACCAGTTCCTAAAAGTAATGTTTACTGTTAATAATAACACAAAACTCTACACAATATTCTATATAATTATTTTCTTGCTTGTAGGTGTTGGAAAATCTTGCCTTCTACTCCAATTTACAGATAAAAGATTTCAACCTGTCCATGATTTAACTATTGGTGAGTATTTGATTTTTGTTAAAGAATACCATTTCTGACAAGTATGTAATAGTTAAAAAAACTGAGTGATAGTAAAGTGCCTTTGCTCATTAATGCCTGTTGGGTCCCTTTGGGGTAATTTTAAGTGGGTCTGTATCTTGCAGAAATATAAAAAAATAACATGTTTTGGAGTAAGTCTTTTTTTAGAAGGTTTGATCAGCATCAAGTAAGTAGTAAAGACCTCATTTGGTAGTATTGTAATATGAATATTAGGTAAGGAATGAAATGAATGGATAGATATATTGCCCCAAAATAATTTTTTTGTTGATATTATTTAGGCTTCTAAGCAAAAATACAGTGATTGTTAATTTGTTTATAAAGCTTGCTTGCTTGTATCTTGCAGGTGTGGAATTTGGAGCCAGGATGATTACCATTGATGGAAAGCAGATTAAGTTGCAGATCTGGGACACTGTAAATATGATTTTAATTTTTTTTCTTACATTAAGTTTTTGTGTACAGAAATGAAATGCATACTTGTTTTTTACTATATTCTTACAAGTCACGTAAGTTGTCCATACATATTGTGAAAAAAAGTATTGTGGGAAAAAGTTGCATAATTTAAAGAGAAATAAGACTCAGTTGAAACAAATCTCACTCAATTTAGATATGTTGAACAACTGAAGCACTAAACTGACATTAGAGTACCATATAAACGATATGTGCACTAGTGGGACTTGAAATATACAAACTGATGATCATTCAATATGATATAATGTATTTGTTGTCAATTGTCAGATATTCACTTTACCCTACACTGCTAATTTAATGACACTTTGTGGAAGAGGAAATATCAAATACAGTATACAGGAATACTGAGAAAAATTACAGATGTGCATTTTGACAATTTTCAAAGTATCTATTCACATGAACATCACCATGCATTCCAGCTTGTAAGTCTGAATAAAGCTCATGTCTATTTACAGACATATTTTGAATACAAATATATTTGTGAACAACAGACTTGTACTAAAAACTTTTTACATACATAAAGATAGTAAATTTAGAATTATAGAATGGACTTAGACAAGTGGCCAGAGCCTGTGCACATTAGATCAAATATTCTTTGAGCATTTCCTCATCTTAAGCAGCAAGTAATTACTGAAAGAACTTTAAATCCAATTCTCTTACTGTTAGATATGTACAGTTATGACAGAAAGTGTTTGTACCCCTGCGTTGTGAGTAGTTTTTTCCTCTTAACTTAAAAAATATCACGATTAGGATAATGAAAGTATAGTATATTATAAATATTGTAGTAACACTCATCTACATAAATTTTTATGTAAATTGAACAACAAATAAACTGTTTATAAACAAATAACAAAACATAGGAGGGGCAGAAAGTGTTCGTGCATCTACTTTAATGGTCAATTGTGTAGCCTTTCAGGTGAATTACTTGGTGCAAACTCTCCTCATAGCCCTCCATGATATTTTGACAGTACTCGACTGGTATTTTCTTCCATTCTTCTTTACAGAAGGCCTCCAACTCTTGCAAGTTTTTTTCAGATGACGCTGATAAACCCTGGTCTTCAACTCATGCCAAACGTTTTCAATTGGGTTGAGATTGAGTGACTAAGATGGCCACTCCAGATTGCTTACATGGTTCCTCTGCAACCAGGATTGCACATATTTTAATGTGTGCTTAGGGTCATTGTTGTGCTGGAAGATCCAATGACGCCCAAGCTGTAAGTTCCAAGCATCGTTCTTGATATAAGTGCCGAATATATCAACGTACTCTTCTTTTTTCATGATTCTGTTGACGCGGTGAAGGCTGCCTATACCAGAATACCTGAAGGAACCCCATAGCATGATCGAACCACCTCCGTGTTTAACTGTAGGGACGGTGTTCTTTGGAAGATTTCGTTCCCCCTTCTTATGGAAAATATTGCGAACATCATTGTGGCAGAAAAGCTCGAGTTTAGTCTCGTCTGACCAAATAATACTCTTCCAGTAGGTAAAGGGTTTATCTACATGCTTTCTTACATACCTCAATCGTGCTTCAAAATGAACAGGCTTTAAATATGGAGTTCTACGAGGACGGCATGCTTTGAACCCAGAAGAGCGTAACATGTTCGTAATTGCAGAGGTGCTAACTTCAACCCCAATTTCCCTTACCAGTTTCTGTATGTCATTACGTGTTAAACGAGAGTTCCTACTAACTTCTCTGAGAACCTTCCTCTTGGTTCTCTCTAGAATTTTGGTGGGGCGTCCGAACGAGGGAGGTTAGCAGTTGATCCTGTAAGCTTAAACTTGACAATTATGCTTTGAACAGTAGATTTTGGCACATTAAGTTGTGCAGCAATACTGGAAAGAGAGACACGAGTCTTGTATTTTACAATAATTTATTTTTTTAAATCATTGGACAGTTGTTTCCTGTTCACCATGATGACCAAGCAGATAACAATGGAGATGATGCTAAATTGCCGGAAGTAAATTTTTTGCTGACTAAATTCCAATAATTATGCTCCAAGTGCCTAGTCCTGGAATGATATAATGTAGTTTATTCGCCAAAGTAAACAAAAAATTTTATGGGAATATCAGTTTTTTCACATGTTCTGAACTGTATGGACACTTTCTACTTCTATTTTTGATTATTTGTTTATAAACAGTTTATTTGTCATTTAATTTACATAAAAATTTGTGTAGATGTGTGTTAGTATAATATTTATACCATATTATATGCCTATTAGCCTAATCATGATACTTTTTAAGTTATGAGCAAAAAACTACTTGGGATGCAGGGGTACAAACACTTTCTGTCAAAACTGTGTGAAAGCAGAACAGTCTGAAAAACAACTTAGTAGGAAATTAAGTTCTATGACAAGGTTTAGTTGAATGAATTGAGGTATGGCTTTGGAACAGTTGTACAGTTTTTGTAGTTGGAATTAGTTAAACTGGTAAGGAAAAGTGTTTTGTTCAGTGTCAGGCCATGAGCAGTGCAAATGAGTAAGGTAATATTAAGTGCAACTTATAAATATTTTAGATTGTTCATACAAGAAAATATTATTAACATCAAAAAGAGTTCCTCTCGGTGTGGATTCCTGTACATGGTGAGGGGATATCCCAGGGAAGGTTCTGTTCTTTCAGTTTACCTCTTCTGGGATATAAACATCCACCCACATGTTTGCTGTGTGTGGTGACCCGAGAAGGTCTATTCTCATAGGATCCTGGTGGTTGAGGGGTCCAACCCTAACACACCACTTTGGCCTTGAATTCCTGTAGATGGGCAGCCTTTGGGTCAGTAGGCTGGTCCACTTTGGCTAGGGTCAACCAAGTACCAGTGTTGGAAGTTCTCAACAAGTGTTGTGGACATTGTGTCTGATGCTGGTGTTTGGGTATAGTGCTCATGAAACCCTGGCATTGCTGAAGTGTCCTTGCTTAACATCGTAGTGTGTTCCCTTGTAGGGCTCCATGGTGGGTGGGGTCAGTGGGCACTGAAATTTCCTTTTTCCAAATAAAAGTGTAAATGAAATAGTGAAAAAACAGTCAATAGGTAAATGACCACTTTTTGAAGTTTCTGAGCAGCAATCTTCAACATCTGTACCACCTGTTATACTTCATTTTCTTATCCTACATTCTCTTTCAGATAAACCTTTAGGGCAAATGTCCCCCTATTTTATTCATAAGGGACTGGAGAGACTTGCTGGCTCTCCAAAGTCAGTAATGAAGCTTCGATCTGGAGACATATTGGTGGAAACATCCACATCTCAGTGGACTCCTCTTGAATTCAAAGGCAATTGGGGATATACCTATTGAGGTTACACCTCATGCTACTTTGAATTCATCACAAGGAGTTATTGTTGAGAGGGATTTGAAGAACATCCCTGAGTCAGAAATTCTCGCTGGTTTCTCCACTCAGAGTTTCTGCATTGAGGCATATCTCCACTTGCAAAGATGGAGTTACATTGCCAACCAATATCCTCGTTCTGACATTTACATCACCACGTGCACTTGCCACCATCAAGGCAGGTTATCTTAATTGCAGGTTACGGCCATACATTCCATACCCTCTCCGATGTTTCCAGTGTCAGACGTTCGATCACTCAAAGACGTCATGTTGTGGTTTCCTGGCATGCATTCGTTGTGGTGGCAAGGACCATGATGTCGATGAGTGTGAAACGGACCCACATTGTGTCAATTGCAATGGCTATCACCCATCCTACTTTTGTTCTTGCTCTAAATGGTTGGAAGAAAAAGATGTGCAGGGTTTGAAAACAATTCATAACGTTATTTAACTTGAGGCTTGAAAATTGCTGTCCACCACTTCATCTTGGACATATGTTGCTGTACTTCCTTCCAAAACTACAGTGGGGGTGTAGACAGATTCTTTTTGCCTCCAAGAGAATTGTTCTCAAAAGAAATGAAAAGACTTTTGACCTCAGTGGTTAAAAAAGTTGATGAAACAACTTCTACACCCATCTCTGTTCTTTCCATACATTCCAACAAACCACAAGATCCACATTCTTTGGTTCCAGGTACAGACATTTCCTCAGATACGTCTTCTCCCACCCTGAGATGCAAAACATTCATTTGCATCCTCAGTCACTGGAATCCCCTTCCAACAAAAAAGACCTGCCCAATCGACCCAAGGCAGGATCCATGGAGGTCAGTAGATCTCCCTCGAATAAGAACAGTAACGAAAAATGACAAGGTCGTAAACAGAAGGGTTCTCCAGCCAATTCACCTACATGTCATTAAAAATGGCCACCTTGATATAACAGAACTGTCAAGGTTTAGGTTCTAATCTGAATGATATCAAAACACTGATTGCTTCCTACCATCCTGCATGTCTTTTCTTACAGGAAACATTTCTCAAACCTGCCGATACACCTTTCAGCAGTTTTCTTTGTACAGAAATGACTGGCTGTATGATGGACAAGTGCATGGAGGGGTGGCATTGTTAGTTGATCAGCATGTGCCCACCCTGTCTTTGTTACTCAACACACCCTTGGAGGCCATAGCCATCCTTGTTTCCTTGGGTCATACCATCACTGTTTATTCTCTCTACCTGTCACCTGGAGAGACATATGATCATTCAGACCTTGATGCTCTCATTGAACAGTTGCCATCTCCCTTTCTCATCCTGGACATCATCACCTCTAGGGAAGTGCTGTTATTGATAGGAGGGGCCATTCTGTGGAACTTATGCTCTCTGATCAAAACCTTTCTCTTTTCAATATTGGTTCTTCTTATTTTCACTCACCTAGTCAGAGAGACTGGCCATGATCAATGCCACCCAACCTGTGTGCCCTGGTGAAAGCCAGACTGGGCCACTTTCACTACTCGTGCAGAACTTGTTCCTGCCATCATCTGTCAGCCATCAATAGATGACTGTGTGGCAGCAGTAACTGACTGTATTATACAAGCAGCTGCTCAATGTATTCCTAAAACCTTGACACGTTTTTCACTATATCCTCGTCCGTGGTGGAATCCTGCCTGCCACATGGCACTGAAGGCTCAAAAACTGGCCTGGGATACTTTTTATAGATATCCCACACTCTCAAACAGCATCACTTTCCAGCAGGCCCATGCACATGCTTGGTGAGTAAGACATCAAAGGCAGAAGGAATCTTGGATTAAGTTCACAACCAGCGTATCTTCTGCCTCCAGTTCCAAAGTCATGTGAGACAAGATTCGAAGGGTCAGTGGGAAATATAATTTTGTCCCCTTCTCGATCTTGCCCTCTGATGGCCAAGAAGTAGCTGATACCCAGATCATTGCCCATACTCTACGTGAAAGCTTTTACTGGGTATCTAGCACTTCTGCTTCTTCCTCCACCTTCTTAGCCATCAAGACTCGGGCAGAGCGATCACCTATTTCCTTTCAAGCTGATTGTCTCTATGACTATAATCATCTCTTTACACTGGTGGAACTGGCCCTTAATTGGTCTGGCAGTACATTGGTTGGACCAGATGAGGTACACTATGGCATACTGTGCCATCTATCTCCTGCTTCTCTTGATATTCTTTAATTGTTTTTAACCAGATCTGGCTGGAGAATGTTTTTCCTGATGCCTGGTACCAGGCTATTGTCCTGCCTTTCTCTAAGCCTGGGAAAGATCCCAAGATTCCTTCAAACTACCATCCAATTGCTTTGACGAGCTGTTTCTGTAAGACCTTAGAGAGGATGGTTAATGCTCGTCTTGTTTGGTTCCTCAAATCAAACAACCTCCTCTCACCCACCTAGTGTGGGTTCTGACAACAGTGCTCCACCTTGGATCACTTGATTCAACTTGAAACATCAATCAGAGAAGCCTTTCTCAAAAGAGACAACATTTTGCATCAATATTTTTTGACATTGAGAACGCTTATGACACAACATAAAGGTATGGCATTTTGTGAGACCTCCATATATATGGGTTATATGACCATTTGCCCATTTTTATTAAATATTTTTCAATGGTTAGGAGATCCCAAGTTCGTGTGTGTTCAGAACTTTCCCGTTCTTTTCTACAGTAACTTGGAGTCCCTGACATGAAATGTGAAAGTCATCGAACATGAGATATATTGAGCAGCAGCTACAAACTGCCCTCAATCATGTACTGAAGTGGACCATGGCAAATGGCTTTAATTTCTCTCTCTGAAACAGTTTGCATGCACTTTTGCTGCCAATGGGGTATTCATCCTGATACTGAACTCTGTATTGGTGAAGTTGTGCTGCCTGTGGTCCCTGAGACCAAGTTTTTGGAGCTTATCTTTGACTGTTACCTGACCTTTATACCACATATTAAGCAGCTTTGCGTCAAATATACAAGAGCACTGATCATCCATGTCCTCTCTACCATTACTTGGGGAGTGGATTGTTGTTTTATGCTAAAGATATATCGTGCTCTTATTCAGTCGAAACTTGACTATGGATCACTGGTCTATGGCTCTGCTAGACCCTTGACCTTAAAGATGCTATATCCCATTCATCAAGGACTTTGGTTCTGCACTGGGGCTTTCTGCACCTCCCCAGTTCAGAGCTTATACATAGTTTCATGAACCTTCTTTGCACCTTCACCGTTTGCTTCAAAACTTCGTTCCTTACCAAAGCATCCCACATGGGATTGTGTTTTTCTTCCTCGGTGGGTCATACTTTTTCAGAACAGACGATCTGCCATTGCTCCTTTTGGCCTTCACATCCAGGCACAATTGGATGAATTGGGTCTCTTCTTGGATAACATTGCAGCATCCACTGGTCAGCCCATCCCTCCATGGCTTATTACAGTCCCCACATGTGACCTTTTTTTAAGTCATCTGAGAAAAGCAGATACTCCTGATTGGAAGTACCGTCTTTTATATACTGAACATTTTTCCATTCTTATTCATACGGATGGTTCCAAATCAGGTGACTCTGTGAGCTCTGCCATGGTTTGTTGCAGTTCTGTGGTTGCTCGCAGAATCCCCTATACAGCTTCTGTGTTCACTGCTGAATTGTACACCATTTCTCTTGCCCTGGATCACATAGAAGCAAAGCAGTACTCCAACTGCACTATTTATACTGACTCGCTTAGTTCTCTACTGGCCCTGGAATCGCTTCACGTTGGTTCACACCCTGTTCTCGCTGCTATTCAAAACCAACTGGCCCATTTCTCTTTAATATCTACTTCTATCTAGTTTTTCTGGATATCAGGCCATGTTGGTGTTCGCGGGAATGAGCTTGTAGACGTGGCAGCTAATGCTATCTGCTCTGGCACTATCACCGCTGTGCCTATTCCATACATGAACTATGGTCCTATATTCAAGGCTTGGCTCCATGCCAGCTGGCAGTCGACTTGGAGTGAGCAACATGAAAACAAGCTTTTCTGAATAAAACCCTATATTGGACTTTGGCCGTCTTGCTTTTGTAGGGATTGGAAGGAGGAAGTTGTTCTAACTAGACTTCGCATTGGTCATAGTTTTTTAACTCATCATATTCTTTTATCTGGAACTGATGCACCAGTGTATAGTTTGTGTAACACTCAGATCACAATAAGCCACATTTTACTTTCTTGCCATTATTACGACTCTCAACGACGGCACCATTTTAAACATGTTCTGTCCCAAGGTTTATCCATAATGTTAGACAGTGTTATTGGTGATGGTGACACTGTCCACTTAGATCAAGTTTTTAGTTTTTTAATGGCCATAAATCTTTTTAATGTCATTTAAGTGTTTTAGATTTATACTTTTAACCTTTTTTAATATGGTTCCCTTTAAGAATTACAGTTTCTCTAGTTTGATTTGAAATTAGAAAATGGCCATAACATTAAATAACCCAACACCAGGACTGGAAAGGCCAACTTCAGGTGACTAACGCTGCTGTTTGAACTATCCTTTAGTCATCCTGGCGAGTTATTATTAAAACTTTGCTACACGTCTTTTAAAACTTTTATTTCTTTACTTTTTGAAAATGGCCATAATGACACAACTCGGAACCAGGACTGGAAAGGTCAACTTCAGGTGACTGACAGTGGTTCTTGTATTTACCTGTTGGTCTTCCTGGCAGGTTATGATAATTACTATTTTGCTACAGACAGTCCTTTACAACTTCTCTTACTGTAGTTTCTTTCTTAACGTTGTAGACTAGATGTCAACATTGGTTTTATGCTATTTCTGTTTTTAAACTTTTGCTTTACCTTCATTTCCTTTTATGAATTTTACTACATTTACTTTACTTTTACCTTTTCACCAGATGTTTGGCACAGATAGCTTAGCTGCTTTGTGCCATAAAACACTAAATCAACCTTACAACCAAAATCAAAGAATTTTTCTTATGTTTTGAAATTAATTTGATTATATACTATTTTATTCTATGGTATACTTCATACTGTACTTGTGTATAGTGTATAGTATATTTTGTGCTTAGGAATTATAGTAATGCACGTCTTGGTTGTTATTATAATTAGAAATGAGTGGTTGAATGTGTTTTGCAAATAGTTTTCTGTTCTTAAGTTTATTGACATTTGTCTTTCTCTGACTAAAAACAAAGCTGGATAAATATATATAATTTTCAAAAGTTATATATATGGCCATATTTTGGCAAAGTTTTACTTGAATGAATTATAAACAATACAAGTTAGTTATGAGATTCTTTGTTTGTAAATTCTCAGGCTGGTCAGGAAGCATTCCGATCCATTACTCGTTCATACTACAGAGGTGCAGCAGGTGCTTTACTTGTGTATGACATTACAAGGTAGGAAAAGCTCTGCTCTTTGATACAAAATATAGATGATTAAGGAAGTGTTTTCTAAAAAAATTACATTTGGGTGTAATAAACAAATTTAAATTAAGTTAAATTTAAGGTAGTAAAATGTGTGATGGTAAATGTTTTGGTTAGTCATTCTACCAGATAATCTGTTTAGTTTGAGTCTCACTTAGCATTATATATTTTTGTATACAACTTTGAAATTTCTTAGTAATGCAAATAACTTTCAAGAATATGTTAAGGATAGTTTATATTTGAAATATCCCAATTGGGTTTTTTTCGCTTATACCAAATAAAACAATGTTTATAAGTTGTTATTTATGTAATCCTTTTCAGGTGATATATTTTATATTGTTGTTAGTTTGAACTAGGAGATTAGTAGTATTTTCTAGTCCATAAATGTATGCCCTATTAATTAATTACATTTGTTTTGTAGATTAATGCAAAGTTCTTGAAAACCTGGTACATACAAAAAAACAAAGTTGGTGGTAGGTATTGCCAAATAGTTGCCTTCACTCTGATTAGTAATTCAAGAAAAAAAAAAATGTTAGTGGCAAGTGCTGCCAACCTTTTAAACATTATCGATTGGCAGGTAGCCTTAGTAACTTTGTCATGACAAACACAGGGTGAGAAAATTTGATGGTAATGACAATCAAACCCAAAACCCTGAAATCAAGCCCCAATCCCTTAGTATGAGCAAGAAATAAAACAAACTTGAAGTAGATAGAGAAAACAATTTATAATGCTAAAATTTTGCAGCACACAAATAGTCCATCAAGCAGCTATGTATTTCAAACAAACAAATGTAATTACAATATTTCAGTTACATGTTTAGTTGATATAATCAAAAAATTGTAATAATTTGAAACCATAATTTCAATAAATATGTTGTTGGAATGATCATAAGTAATAATAAAGAACACTATCAATTAGTTGATTATTTTTATGACAGTCTATTTATTCATAATTTTTGATTAATTGATTGTTGGAATAATTGGAAACTCTAGTTTTGATTAATTCTTTTTTTTTTTTTTGTAACAAGTGAGTGCACATGCCACAACTTCTTACAGAGTTTACATTCAAAATTTCATTAAACTAATTTAATATCAGTTATGTGAATAAACGTAGCATAAAAACATGGCTAATAAATGAAGTGTTAATATTATATAAGTGTCTAGTTTTTAATTTTACAAGGAAATATTAAAACAATCTTCAGTCTCCCATATGTCTTCCCCCTTCTTTAATTTATTTGCAAACATATTTGAAGTATGGGATTTAATGTAAATTACTCATTATAATATAGATTTTACAAAAGCAGTCTAATTTTTATAGCCTTCTATATTAGTTTATGGAATCATAACTATAAAAATCATATCCGTCTGCTACATTCTCTCTTTTACAAATTGCCAGTAATTCTCTGATGCTTTACACTAAGTGATTTATAACCAATGGAAAGACAAAGTTTTAACCTATCAAATGATGTATGTTTTGTTTTCAGTTCAGAGTATTGTCAATTTTTTATTCAGTTTGAAAGTTTATCTCACGGTATTCAAATCAATCTACTAAGTGAGATAATTTCAGCCCTCATATCTTAGCTAGAAAGTGATTAAATTTATTTGTTATTCTTCTTTCAGTAAATAAAAATAAGTGTTTTAGTACCATCATTATAAAAAAAAAGTTAATTTTCTTAGCAACCAACAACAAAAATTGCATCAAATGCAAGCAGCATGTTTCTTGTTTTTTTATGCACATTTTATAAATTTATTACAAAAGTAACTAAACTATAAAAAATTAGAAACTTGTTATATAAGCTTAGAATAGGTAAGATTATGAAAAATAATAAAAATACTCCAAATATGCTTGCAAGCTGTTAGGGCATTACATCATTCAATACAGTAATGTGAGCTCTGTGTTTGCCAAGTAAAATGCCAGGTGTATAATTTTTGACTGACACCTACATGTATACATTTTTTTCTTACGAACATTGTAAAACTTGTATTTTAAAAGTTTTAAAGATCCTGTTCTCTCAGAATATACATACTCATTTTTGTCTTACTCATGCTAAACAGGGCAGCATGGGCTAGTGGTTAATGCTATAGATTCATAATTGGAGTTTAAGGCTTACTGATGACATTGCTGTGTTTTTGAGAAAGACACGTTATCTTTTTTTTTTATTATTATTATACTCTCCTGTATAATGGTTACCAAGAGGTAGATGAGTTTTAACTTGCAGATGCCTGGCTTCCTATTCAAGGTGAATGTGTCATATTCTTGTATACTTTGGCTATTAAAACAAGAGTTCAACACCAGTTCCTGTGTACCATCTAGTTATAGGATGAATTTGAATTGACTTGCCCATCAATTTTTCCATTAATTAGGTATAATTCTGTTATTGTTTCAGGCGAGACACTTTCAATCACCTAACTACATGGCTAGAAGATGCTCGTCAACACTCCAACTCCAACATGGTCATAATGCTTATTGGAAACAAAAAGTAAAATTTTATATTATTATAGGTTACTATAAATTAAACTCGTAGGTTTACAACTACTTTTAAATGAAGAATATGAACGATTAACATATAACCTGATGTAATTTATAACTGTTTTGGTTTTCACTCGAAGTGGGAGTTTTAGATTTTTATTGTTCTGATAAATAAGGTTACTGTTTAAAACAGATTGTTTCTTAAAATAATGGGGAAAAAAAACTAGTGTAACCCCCTCATATGTGATCTGTTTCCAAGTATTAAAATTGTATATGTGCAGTAACATTTGAATAACTTTAGTAACAGTCCACATGCTGGAATTAAATACTCTGGTTTAACTGTTTGGCACTTACTATTTGTATTGTGAAACTAATGGATAGACAAAACTAAAGGCTTATCCACTGCCTTACATGTATAAGAATGAGGTATAGTAAAATTTAGTTTTTCGTAGAAATGTAAAAAAATTTTTCTGGAAGTTGTAATCATTTTAAATTGTTTTTAATTGAGTATCTCCTTGCACAATAAATGGTTGAGTGAGACAAAGACCTGTTAATACTAAATTCTAGAGTTTTATAATATAACAACACACGAAAAAAAACAATCATTGAAGCACAGATATGCCTACTTTATTAAATGTAAGTTGGTAGGAAATTGTGAAAAGTTGTTCCAGGACACTTACATTGATAAACTTGCAAAGTGCCTCTATCATTGACAGTGTTTTATATTCACTGTATTAGGAAAGCAGGTTGCTAATAATACTTTTTTATATATCACCCAACGAAAAATAAGGAGTTGGTAGTATCAGTATTCTAGTATCAATACAATGCAAAACATCACTTAAGAGTGGTAAAGAATTGATTATAATAGGCCTTGTTTTTAAGGTAAAAATAATTTATCTCCTGATTTTTTCATCATCTTTTCTTATATTGACAATTTCAGATTCATCTTTTTTGTTGCATAGGACCTTTTGTTCAGTATCAGTAGTCATCAGTTGGGCTTAACAACGATAGATTAAAGTTTCACCAAAATATGTACATACATATACACACACATATGTTTGCTTGTGTGTGTGAAGTATAAGACTTTAACCTTAGTTTAAATTTAAAAAGCTGGTGAAGCATTGGAAACCAAAAGACTTACCTTTAATGACAAATAAAATAACATATACAGCAGATGTTTTTGGTTTAGTGACTTATGAATAAGGAAGTGATAATAGAAGCATATACACTGTCATCCCTTGAGCTATCGGGATAATTAGTTTACATTTATAGCTAATTCTCCACCTTTCAGACAACTTAAAACTGTTCAGTCAGTCCTAGACACAGCTGTTTTTGGTTGTAGATGCACTTTTGACATGTTGCTGGAGATCTGATTATTGAACCACTGTACCACACCATTGAAAACTTGGATGTACAAAACAAAGTAGTGTTTAGTTCATCCATTTAACATGGTAGCTACAGTATTATAAGAAAAACTTCCACATCACACATTACCAGTTTTATTGAAATTGCAGATAAAAGAACGGTAGTGACTTGAAGCACCATAAATATTATGTAATCAGTAATGTAGAGGTATACAAGTGATTTAGTTTTCTGATTTACAATAAAATGTATTCCTATTTAATATCAAAGAGAGAAAAAAATAAATCCCATTCTGACTCAAAGGTACCTACTGAAACAGTACAGGTTATTAGTTTGTTAACAGTGAATAAACCAATATTTGCCTTTTTTATGATTTCAAAATGTTAAGTCTATAGTTTCATACAAATTAAGAACTCATATTACCAATATTGACAAGCTAATATGTAAAGAAAAAATGTAGCTTTTTATTTTGTTGAGATATGGTTTGCATACTGAATCAAACATAGTGGCCCAGTTCACCTATTTTCATTTTTGAAAGTGGTCCCTTATATGTACTTAAATATATAACATGCGAATAACTAATTGACAGCTCAGAATGTCCCCCTATCAGCCATCTTAATCTGTTAAAAGGCTAACACATTCTTTCAAACCAAGATTTTAAGGAAGTAGGTTATATCTTTAGTCTACTTAAAGCTTCATATTTTTTTATACTTGAATACAACTTATTTACTAAGCTTCAGTAGTAACAAAACAGATTCTATTTTCACAAACAAATCTTTAGTAAAAATATTTCATCATAAAAATTAAAGTTTTAGTATACAAAGTACTTGTAATCTTTACTAAAAGTCTACCAAATTTTGTGAAGATGCACAAGGTGCATCATATGCTATAATAAATACTTAACATATGCAAATATGTATACAAACTCATTATACCAAGCCCATTGTGAAAGGGTTAACCAGACTGCAGTTATACTTGGAGTGGAGCAGCAGTGGTGTAAACAGTGTTTGTTTGGATTAATGCACTTTTTATGTATAAATTTTAACATCAGGGACAGAGACAATTTCTTAAATACATTGAGGATTTAGACTAAAATTACTTTTATGTTGACCATGTAATGGTGTTCACCATTTTTCTAAATTTTGCATCAGTTTGTCACTGCAACTTCTATATTTTTGTTATGTTGTTGCTGCCAGGAATGTTCTGTTATGTTTTGGGGAATTGACTTGTCTGAGGGAGTGTCTGTCTTTAAAATTGTGTTCTACCCAGTGAGGAGAATTTTGTGGTGGGAAGAGCAAGGAAAACATTATGCAATTTAGAATACATTTAGATGTTACTGTAGTTACTATGTAATAAATGAGAAAATTAAAAATATCCTGTTGTTTTTTGTTTTATGTAAAAATAAAAAGGAATCATTTTTCCAGTTGGTTCCCTCGGACTCAAACATTCAGAAGGAACATTAATTGTCATGAAAAGCATCTTTCTTGCATACTTTTTTCTGAATCATAATTAATATTTTAGTTTTGTTTATTGCAGGTTAATACAGATAGAGATACAAAAAAAATTTACTTTTGCTTGATGCCATTACAGTAATACTTTTGTCAACCTGTGTTTGTGAAAGATGCCTTCAAAGATTAGAATTAATTGAAGGTAGACTTTTTCTATCTCCTGATCCATAAAATTGTTATCTGAATCTATTGTACAGGTCACTGGTTAGGCCACCTCAGGAAAGACATCAAAGTTTTGATTCAGAGAAGGGTTGCTTGAGTGATGTCTTGGGTTGAGGGATTGTCATATGAGGAGAGGATGAAATCTCTTAAAATGTTTTCTGTTGGAAAAAGAAGTTTTTAGGTGTCTAATTGAGGTGTTTAAGCTTGTAAAGGGAATGGATAGTGTTGATGCATCTTCTTTTTTCAAATTTAACAGTTAGAACAGTAGGACTATGGAACAGTTATAAATTTTGGTAGTGTAGGAATCATTAGCTAAGACAATTTTAATTTTACATCATGGTGGCTGGCCTTTGAAATGGGTTCCCTCAGATATTGTATAGGCAGTAAATTTAAGAGTTTAAGGAAATACTTGAGAAATGTATGAATGATAACTTTAAGTTTGTTTTTTTCTTTGAGGTAATTTAGTTTCGAGCGTGAAACAGCCGAGATGGACCATTGGATCCCATAATGTTGTCATGTTATAAATGTTTGATTTCTTCTTCATTTTGATTCCACCTTTTTGCTATAACATGTCAGTTAAAAATTAAGTCCAACATATCTTTCATATTGGAATGAAAAAAAATTAATGTTTCACAACTTAAGCTTACAACATAGCTTAATTTTAGTTCTCAAAGTATGTAATAGTTGTTTTTATAGCTATGAATAACTGCTATAAAATATAGTTAAGTGTTAGAAGAAAGTTTTTCTTTAGCTTCATTTTATTACTAAAAGTTTAAGGTTACAATTAATCCTTTATACTGGTAAGTTCTCATAGATGTATCAACTAAAAAGGTTTTTAATTAATATAAACAAAATATATCTTGTTAGTGACTTAGAATCAAGAAGAGAAGTCAAAAAAGAAGAAGGAGAAGCATTTGCCAGAGAACATGGATTAATTTTTATGGAAACATCTGCTAAAACTGCAGCTAATGTTGAAGAGGTGGAGTAAAAATCAAAACACGTTAAAACAGTTCAGTGTTACATGCCTAATTGTAGAATGTCAAGAAACCTATAAACTGACATTAATGATATTTTAACTTGCATTTCACTGTCGTGAGAAGATGTAAGCAGAGAATTTTAATAACCTTATTAAAAACCAATATAATCCAATTCAAAAACTTACAAAAACTTTTTTGAACTAAAGGTAAATAAATAATTTAATTCTTGTGTTGCTGATTTTTTATGGCTGTTAAAATTTATGAATGTACATTCAACAGAAAACCTTTATTCTTAAGCATTAAGTATTGATATAGACAACCAAAGATATTTTTTATTTCTAAATTTTTCAATCTTTTCTTTTTATAATGAACTTTTAAAAGATACTTAGATGGAATTGTTAAAATGCACGTAAGTAAACGTAACAGATGTTAAGCATAGAAGAAAAGCTTGTAAATCTTTATTTTTACACCCAAAACAATTTATTCATGAATTATTTGCCATTGGATTTGTTTTTTGTATCTTTTTGTTTAGTTTCATATCATATGTTTATTTATGAAGAATTACTTCTGAACTACTTTGGTAACCATGTAAGTTAGTGTTAGTTTTTGTGAGGCTGAACTCTTTACAGCAGGTGTCTGTGAATTGTTACAAATAAATTTCAACTGTAAATAAAACAGCAAGTTTGTTTTAAGAATTACATATTAAAAACAAATCAAACATTTATAGACAAATATCCATTATCCTGTTGGTCACCATAGTTGTATCCAGAGCTTTAAGTAATTCTCTTTTTCATCAAAGTCTATGCAGACCAATTCAATTACTTCAGAACACAGTTTACAAGAAAAGTATTCTCCTCTACTTTGTTATTACAATATAATATTTGATAATTTCACCTTAAAAATTGCCATATACTCTCTTTACCACTAAACTAAACAATCAAGCAGTCTAGAGCTAGAACTAAATGACTTTTCTACTCATATTTATACACCAACAGGTGTCTGGAACATTCCACATAATATTAGATATTCTGATGCAATAATATGAAAAGCAACAAGAAACTGAGAAAGTTCCAGCATCATAGTTGCAACAATCTTACTATTTTAAACAGTTGCTAATTCATAATAAATGAATAACACAGTAATTTTAAAAATAAACTAAATATAATACCAACATTTTGTAAACTATCTAAGTTGTAAGGCTTGCATTAAACTGAAACATTGTGTGAATGACACAGTTAAGTTAGCATTGAATTAGGCACTGATTTATTAACACTGGAATAATGGATTATAACTAAACATCTAATTTCATTAAATTTCTTTAAGTTACTGTGTTGTTGCATTTTTTTTTTCATTATTAATTGTAACACATAAAAAAGATCATTTACATCTCAGTTACCATAAAATGACTAGACTGGTTATTGTTTCTGAGATATATGTAAACATACTATTAAAAAAAGAAACAAAACTTTGTGTGCTACTTCTTGTGAATGAATAAGTCATGATCTCATTGCTCAGTGTAAAATGGAACATTGTACTTCCAAAACCTTTTGTGCAGCCTGATATTTTATACTGTCAGTTTAATATTTCATGTGGATTTCTGGTTCATGACATTTCACTTGTCATAAGACAGAGATGAAGGGTTTTTGTCATCTGATAGACAGAATAACTGTATAACTACTGCTTTGTTAAATAATAGTTATAAAACTTCATATTAACTGTCACATTTTTTTACTGCTCAGCAAATGAATGATTGTGTTCAACAAATAACATGTAAAAGATACCAGTTCCTTTCCCTCTCATAACTACAGAAGTGAGAATTTCTAATGTCAGTTTGATCAAATACACTCAAGTAATACATACTTTTATTTTTTCTTGACTATAGGCTTTTATCAATACTGCTAAAGAAATTTATGAGAAAATCCAAGAAGGAGTTTTTGATATAAATAATGAGGTAAGAAATCAACCAAAAAGACAGACTGGATGAGTTATCAAAGGTTCTAACTTGATTGTAAATTTGTGTGAAGCTGTATGTGCAGTTCAGAGATAACATGGCTTAAATCCACTTATTAGCTAGTATAAAATTAAGAACTTTTTTTTGTGTTGGAGGCATTTAATTACTCATTAGGTTTATTTTTAAGTTGTTTACATGAATAATAGTTCACTAGTGTTTTGCAGTGTGTAAACTTAGTTATCTGAATGATGATTAAATCATGTTAGATAGTCCCATTGGCATTGTTAATTTTTTGTAGTTGTTCTAGTTATTTAACTGTATTAATATCATGTTTTATTTTGCATTAAAATTAAATAACTATGTTTTTACCTAATGTATTTTGATATGTTTGTTTTAAATTATATTGGTCTTTTAATTATTGTTATTCATAATTTATAATTGGGAATGATAATTAAGAAACTATTGTATTTCCATGTTTAATATAATTTTTTAGGCCAATGGGATAAAAATTGGTCCTCAACACCTACCAACAAATTCCAACATGCCATCTGGTGGACATTCTAGTTCCAGTCAGGGTGGGGGATGCTGTTGAGGTACAAAAAGTAGCTACAGTAACAAAGTAATATTGAGGCTTGATGTATTTGTAATTTCAGTGTTGTTAACAATTTTTAGTCTCCAATTTGAATTATCCCCATGTATTCTTCTAAGATCTAGTATCTTTTTTTATTCTTCAATATTTTTTTCATCCTCAACCTTCTTTAGCTTTAATTTGTTTTTTCAAGTAGTATTACAACACATCAAATCATGTTTTTTTCAATGCAAACAAGGTTCTGGTTTATTATTTTTATGCATAACTTCTTGAATTTATTTATAATTGGACTACAGCTTAAGGAGTTATTTTCAAAATTTAAATTTGAAAATATATTTAATGTTAAATCTGTTATTTAGTTTAAATGGTGTTTCAGATTTTTGTTCATTTGTCTTTTTATGTAATGACTTATGCAGCTTCTGCACTCCTTTTAAATGATATTGTTTGTCATGAACATGAGCATTTCTATAAGTCTGTAAAGTGGTGTCCTTGATTGGTTTTTATGACAATTTGGCACTTAAAACATCTTGATGTAAACAGACAAGTTTGTGAAGTGATACACTAATTTTGCTTTCTATTGTTTGTTTTGTAATATTCAAGCATATATTTATCTGTGATTTATTTAAGCATCTGCATTAATGACAAACTATATTTAGATTTTTTTTTCTGTAAATGTTTCTTGCACACACTGTAGTTTGTTTTTTGTAAAGTATTTCTTTCTGTGAATAAAACACAACTAACTACAGTAAAGCAGTTTGGAAGCATATGTAGCATGTGTGTGAAAAGAAATATGAATTAACTATAGAAACTTTGATTTTCTGAAACTGTAAAATTGATTTCATTACAGCATGTTTTTTCAACTTTCATTTAACAATAATATTTTTTGAAAGAAAATATAGAATTTTTCTGTGAAAATAATTAATAAACTGAGTGCCTGTAGTTTACTATTGTCCAACTATCTGAAACAAATTTGATAATAAAATATTACATAAAATTATTAATAGGCTAGGTAACTTACGGTATACTTGTATGTTTCTAGCTCAGACAAGAGTATATTTTGCATTATTGGAATTGTTGATAGCAATTTGGTCCTAATAACTAATATTTGAGAAAGCATGTATAATTTTTTTTTTTTTTTTTTACTTTTTTCTTAAAAACTAGATCTCATGTTTTTATAGTAAGATTGTATGTGTTTGAATCAGTGGTCTATTTAATCTTTGCTGTTAAATCTTGATTGATTGAATGAGGAATGTTTTCAGGTCATAGTCACTCTTAATATCACAGAACATAGCAAGAGCAATCTTACAAGTTAAACTTTAAAATAAATGTTTAGGTAAAATTTTTTATGCTTATTTTTAATATTATTAAAATTTCAGTTTTTATACAAATATATAGTAATAAAAACCTGAGTAGCAACACAGACTTCATAAATATTTAATTTTCCTTTATTGTAATTAATCATAATTTTTCAAACACAGTCTACGTGATAACTTCATGACAGAAGTGTAAGGTTGATATAAAAATAATTGAGCATAGTATTTTCTTATTTAATACTCTGATAAGAATTACTAACAAAGTGTTCTCTGGTGATTATTAATAGGTAATTTTATAAAACTGGTATAGACTTACATTGAGACATTTTCTTGCATAATAGGACTAATCTGTGCTTCAATAAATGTTTCTTTTAAAAATAGAATTATATGTGATGTAACTGTTTTTTGGTTTTAAATAAAGCTTGCAATTTTGTTATAATTTGATAATACATAAAAGTAGTAATGTTTTAAAGTATTTAATTGGTAATTGAAACTTATAAAATGGTTGAACCGTGTTATTTCTTAGAATGTTAAAACTTTAAGACTAGCAGAAAGAATTGTTAGTATTGTGAGCTTATAGATCAAAGGGAAAACTTGAGTTTGAAGATATTTGGGGTCAAGTCACTTTTCCTTGTGATGTATTGAATAACCTATATACAGTATCATCAATTCTTTATAAGTCATAAAATATAATAAAGTTACTTGATTAATTAACTTGTGTTTGCTTTAAAGTTATGAGAAAAATAACCTGATATACTTTACAATGAAATTAACTAGATTAATCACATATTAGTTCTGAATCAAGGATTCCTGAATATAAATTTATGTTGTATTTATATTGCTATGTCTTAAATTAACTTATGTAAATGTATAAATTGTTTTTTAGTAGTATTAAAGGTTAAATGTATTTACTGAATGCTTTTCAAACACAACTTACAAAATCTTGTGATCTGTATTAATATTTCCCATCACACAAAGGAAAAGAAAGAGAAGTTGATCACATATTAGAAAAAAGAAATTTCATCATCAATCTAAACGTTTTTTTTTCTGATCCATTACACTTGTGTTCTGAGACAATGGATAAGTGCATAATCACATATAGAAAAACTAGTAATGAATCATTTTATACGTAATATAATACACGGGGAGACAGATGTTCTATCCAAAATACTTAAACCTCAATAGTAGATAGATGTTGAACAATTGCATCTTTAATTTAATTATTTGTATAATGAAACGTTTCTTTCTTGGTTTGACATTATCAGTTGTCTCCATTAATTTAAAAAATTAAGAATTATTTACTTTTCATTTTAGCCTAAACTGTTTTTACTGCTTTTATACAATAGCAAAATTGAAGATACATAAAGTAAAATAACAAAAAAAGTAATTCTGCCAAAAAATTATAAATACATATAAAACCTTGATGTAACTTCCAAGAAGTTAAAAAAAAAATTGTTAAAGGGATAAAGTTTAGTTTGTGCAAAATCTTATTTTAACATTGCAATTTGAAAACAGTCAAATGTAATTTTTGTAAGATAGTAAGAATTAAGTCACAGCTGTAACTTCAAATATTTAAAATTCAAAGACAACTTTTAAGCAGTTTTTCTGGCTTTGACTCCTGTTGCATTTATTTTCTATGATCAAAGATTCCAGCAAAGTGAAGATCTTTAATTTTAGAAAAATTGTGACTGCAGTACAGCTAGTCAGAATCATACCTTAACTATCATTGAATCGTGTTTGTGAATTAAGCAATTGTAATAACTGATTAAAGGATTTGTTTGATATATCAGTATTGATAACTATAGATAGAATGTTTATGCCAGTTTGTGTTCTGTGCTTGAATTTAAAAGTACTAGGAAAAACATATATGTATACACGTATGTATAATATTAAGTGTCCAGATTTCTTAATTGTATGCGTCTCAGGTTGACATTGTGCAGTCTGAACCATGTAAATATGATACTAAAATCTGTAGAAAAGTCAATAAACATGTATCCTTACATGCATTCTGATGTATTACTTAATGTTTTGTGTGTCAGTTCCATTGGGCTGAGTGCAGGTCCTGTACCACAAAAAACAAGTGCTTCACACTTTAGTGCTGTGAATGGATTATATGAGAACAATAAAATCCTACTGCTTGATTAGACAAGGATAGCCCAGCAGTGGGTGCTATTGAATTACTACTTTCTTTGTAGTCTATCATTTCAAAATTATTGACGACTAATGCTTGTAGCTGTGAAAAATTCAGTAAACTAAATCCTTTAATTTGCACAAATTTTCATGAGATGCTCAGTGTCAGTGTTTATTTGTGTAACTCTTTGTTGCTTGTAATTAGTTTCTTTTACATCAGATAATATACTGATGTTAACTTTTGCTTGAATATTTATCATTTGTTACTGGGTAATTTCATAAAAGTAGATTAATGCTGTTAAAATCAGTAGTGAAAGTTTTTGTACTGTCTTATAAGTCATGCTTACTATTACTGAGGGATGTGATAATACAACCAAAGTTTGTATTGTATGTTTCAGAGTTTACTGGTTAATATTTGGTTTAGGTTTTTAAAAAGTGTGAAGTGTGTTGTTTTTCTTTGTATTTATTTAAGGTGTAATTTTAGTTACACATTGGCACAGTGTTTTCTTAGGACTTGCGCTGCTAGAAACCAGATTTCGATAGATGTGGTGGGCAGTGTACAAACAGTTCATTTGTGTAGCTTTGTGTTTAACTACAAACAAACAAGTAAATGTAACATGAGGCAACATGTGGGCTCTCAGATTCATAATCCAAATGCAATAACCACTGGCTACGCTCCCTTGTAAAGTATATAAGACAGAAAACCTACATTGTTCAAAGCCATATTGTTAAGGTTTTTTAACATTTTATTTCATAGTAGTTGTTACAATACATCACACTCTTATTAATAGAAAGCAATATTTTTGATAGATAACACTCACTGTGAAAGAGAAGAAACAGGAGAATACTGTATAAATAATGTTTTTAAATTACATTGAAAAAATAAAAACTATAAAAACCATGCATTCTTCAAATGAACTTGCCTTGTTTTTAAGTGTTGTATGTCATCAGTATTTTTAATATATTAAACACATTTTATTGCACATTCAAAAGTCATGTATATGAAGGAATAGCTATGATTTAGTTTAGAATATTTGTACAAAACTACACAGGGGCAATTTCTGCTATCTATTTTGTGAACTGACAGACTACAGGAAAAGCCACTAGTCACCAGCATCCAGTGCCAAAGTTCAAGATACTTTAATCTAACATTGGAATTTTGACTGCCGTGCTTATAATGTACCCACTATTCAAAAATACAGAATGCAATTTTGTGGCAGAAGCAGGCAGATTACTATAGAAACTAAAATCTATAGCTTGCTATCTGTTGGGTTATTTCCACCACGAGAGAAATGGGTAAACCCAAATCAGGTAATTAAATAGTTTAAAAAAATCATAAGAGTTGCTCTTCAGCACTTGATACTTATTCGTGTATCAGTAAATAGTCTAAACAAATATGTCAGATGTTTAAATATGGCAATTTTCACCATGTACCTAATAAAAAGAGTTCCCCTGTTAGATATATATGAAAGTAAGGTATTTAAAATTTAAGAAATATATAGATGTATATCAATGCAGTTATAAATTTAAAAATTCAGAAGTCTTGCATTAAGTTGAGTCTATATGTTAAAACATTATAGCATTTGTTACAACCCAATTAGTTAAGGATAAAATAATTCTTTCAATTATTCTTTATTTCATGAATTTTGAATTGAAAAAACACAACCAGACTAATTTAAATTCACATAAGATGTTGCATCAGTATGTCACACACGTATAATGCACACTATCTTAATACCAGACAAAATTAATGTATTACTTTAATATTCAGATACAATGATTTCTAACAGGTAGTTACAAATAGCTGCAACTTAACAGGTTCTGGGTATTTTATGTTGAGAATAATTTTGCATATGGAAAACAAACAATTGAAACAAAATTATAATGAACAAATAAAAAGCTTTATTCACTAATAGTTAATTGGTCAACTAACTGCAACTGTCTAATGGGACAAGTAAGCATGAAGATTAGAAGAAATATGTTTGTATGCACCTAATGATCAAATCAGAATTGATGATCATATCACATGATTATCAAGATTCTGTCCCTTGTTGGGACAGTGAACACTTATGTATACATGCTTGAATCACAAACACAGTATTTTAAAATAACTCAATCCTATCGTCTAAATATGCAATTTTGGTATTATAAGAAAAAGAGATTAGTAGAAGTCTTATAGGAGGACAGGTGTAAATAAAAGAATGAATTAAGAACTTGTGTTGTGGTTTAAATAAAAGTGAAATTTAAATGAGATAAAAGGGTATTTATTTGAAGTAGTAACAAAATTTTTGTGAAAATTAAAATAAACCAATTTATAACACTACAATGGCGAGGGTGTTTATCTAAAACAAGTATACACGAACAGCAGGATAACCAATGAAAAAACACAATGTAAGTCCTGACTCTTCTGAGGTAAAATAATGTCTCAAAAAATTACAAATGCTGTCATAATTTTGGAAATGTATTTTTTTTTCAATGTTACAGGTATAGAACAATTTTGTATACAAGGTAATATAGGACATAATACACCTTCCATTAAATAGTAGATAATTTCCATGAATAAATTCTGCTACAAAAAGTTTAAACACAAACTTTATTTTTCTTTAAATTATCAATTCTTCCATTTATACACTTGCAGAGCTAACAGGTTGGTTGGAGTAAAAATGTTGCCCAGTGGTTAGTTTCCTGGACTAACAATAAAACATCCAAGGTCCAAATCGATAGTGATATGCAGTTGAAGAATATATATTTTCATCTATGGGGCATTATAACTGATGCAGTCAATCCTACTAATTAGTTGATAGCTGTAGTATTCTTAGCTTCACTGAGTTTCCATGGTGTAATTGGATAGGAATATTCAGATAGCTAGAATTATCCAGAAAGCATATTGAAGAGCAGAAATCTGACTTTGACACAAAGATAGAAATTGGACGCAAGCTCCACACAAACAAAAGTTAGTGTTAACAACAAGTACAAACTGTGGTGTTTCATTGGAGAGCAACGTGATGTTTGTTTTTGAATTTTGTTCAAAGCTGCACAAGGGATATCTGCACTAGTCATCCCTAAGGTTAGAAGGAATGCAGCTAGTCATTACCAACTCTTAGGCTACTCTTTTACCAGTGAATAGTGGGACTGAACATCACTTTATAAAACCCCCATGGCTTAAAAGGTGAGCATGTTTAATGTGACAGGGATTACAAGTTGAGTGCCTTAACCATCTGGTCATGCTAGACCATATGTGATGTTAAGAATTTCAAGTTTTAAGTAAGTTGGAAAGCTTTATGTTGCTCCAGCCTTTACAAAAAGAAAAAAAAGCATGGCATTCTTGTCAGAATGTAAAAGCTACACGTGACTGAGAGGCACTCTCACTTTGAAACATGGGATGCTTTTTTGGGGAATCACCCAACTTGTCAGAAAAAAAAAAATCAGTGTCATTTTCTATAATGTAGGTTTGACATTATAGCAATCTATCCAACAATAAAACAAAAGTGGCACCCTTACTGACTGACACAGTTCCATGGTAACTAGGATGTAAAGAACATAAATAGGTTTACCTTGACTTTCTATATTAAGCCACAAAATACTTAATTTGAAAAACAAAATATCAAAAAACTTTTATAGACAAAGGTGTAAATTTTGAAAATGCAATAAGCCTGCATAATATAGATCATTTACATATTGGTGATTAGTGTTACTTAGTTGTCATGCTCCTTCTGGTCAGCAGCTCTAAATCAGGCATCACTATCTCTGATCCTGAAGGTCTCTCACTTATCTGTTACATAATTAAAGTTCTGTTCATTTTGAAAATACCTGATATCAAATCACCTAACTTTTAATTAAAAGTTCTCAACTCAGTGTGTTCCCTGATTAATAATATTAATGCTTCCAATAAATATTTAAATAAACTTTATCAAACACATTTGCACACATAATTTTATGAAACTACTTAATTTTCATTGTTTTCTTTTCATAGGATTTTTAATTTAAACTTAGATGTCATAGGTATTTCTAAATGACTATTTCATATTATTGTTGGATTGTTAAACAACTTTTACAAAGGGATTTCAAATTATTACAATCTGGCAAGTTTTTACCTAAAAGTTTATAACTTTTTCTTCTGTAAACTGTGTATATTTAAAAGGAACTTCTTTTGATGGGAACCTGAATTAAAAATGTCATATGTACTGTAATTAGTAAGATTATTTTACTTTTGAATATCAGTTAATTTAAATGTTCAAATCATTTGGTGCAGATAGCCAAGATGCTTTGCGCATAAAACACCAAATCAACCAACCAATCAAATACTTTTATCCCTACTTTAGAATTAAGTACTTGCAGCAAATATGTGTATACGTATTAATTCAGTAGCAAGAGACGAGTGATAAATTGACTGATAAATGTGGTTTTACATTTATTTAAAATTGTGTACGTTGTATTTTGTTAAGTTATCACAACTTTTGCAACTATTTAAGCTATTTAGATTACTGTGTGTGAAATAAAGTAGTTAGGTTTAAATTTGGGATTTAAACAGTCTAAAGTGATGATGATAAAGTATGAGTTTTTTTTTAAAAGAACAAAGCCACACAAATGGCAATCTGTGCTTTGTTTGCCATGGATATTGAAACTTAAATTTATAATCCCAATGACAGACCTTTTCAAAGTATCAATGCATATTATGTTAGAGGTGGATAAAGCCACTGTTAGCTGCATATTGTAGTTTACAAATATGTCATTGATACTAACAATAACTCCTGATGAACACAGAACAGTAATACAAAGTAACAATATGTATTATATAATCTAAATGCCATGTAATTACTTAGTACTTGTATTCATTGACAAAACCCACAAAAATCGAATTGATTAGATATTTGATGTATGTTATGTAATAATACAGTATCAGTAGCACCAGTGTGTTGAATTTTGTACAAAATTACTTGAAGGCTAGCCATACCTAATTTAGAAGTGGCAGGCAAGAAGGAAGGTAGTTGGTCAACATCACTTACCCCCACCTCTTACAAACGAATAGTAAAATTGATAGGTACATTATAATGCCTCTACGGCTGGAAGAGCAAGCATATTTGGTGCTTGGATTCAAACTCGCCACCAACAGATTGCGAATCAAGCCTCCTAATTACTAGGCCAATACTAATAGTACTAATACTGCTGGTGATATTAATGTGCTATCTAACAGTATGTGCTCAAAATTATATTCAGTGGCTCAACAACAACATAAAAGAAGTATACACAGATTGTTTGGTGATAGAAATATAGAAAAAATAGTCAACTGAATTCTAAAGCAATTGAATAGGCTTAAGTGGACTTTAGACAAGAAGAGGAAAGCTATATAGTGTTTAAGATATAAGTATGACTTCCATAGTATAAGGAATTTTTAATTTGTTCAGAATATACATGTAAGTTATTTTGAAAAGCAGTGGGGTTCGTGCTGTTCATTTATTTTTTGAATTTATCGTTGACAAGTCAGAGACATCTACCGTATAAAAATCCTTAGCCCAATGCACCCATATACTTACTTTTTATTGTTGTATATATTTAAATTAGTTTCCTGACACAAATATATTATGCACATTTGATATACTGTTTCATTGTAGTAATGGATTATCTCTGGCTCTTATGGAGGGAGCATCATTCTTTCATTAGGTGTTGTTCAGAGACGATGAAAAACACAGTTTTACTGGGTTTTGGGCAGTATGTTACCAGAGTGTGATTACAATCAAATGCATGAAATGAAGTGTCTGTTAGACGCTCTTTGTTTTATATCATTATTAAAGGACTCTCCCTTTTTATTCTGTTAAAGCCTATTTACTGTCAACTGTTCAGATAGCAGAGATTTTCCCACAGGCACTGAAGAGAAATAGTTATAAGAAGTATATTAAATCTGTCACACAACTTTACACCAACCCAACTGGCAAAGTGATACTCCACCACTTTTGATGAGTACAAAGAAATGATAAGTATAACAAACTTCCAATGGTTTGGAAGAGAATTGCCTACCTGCATAGGTTTATAGGAAAACTTTGTAACCAAACACTAGCATTCTAAGGCTAAAATAAAACAGATACATCTATAAGCAAAAGAATATTATCAGAAAACACTTTAATATTCAGAAGTGAACAAAATCCACAAATCTATAGACAAACATCAACTACAGAAACTTTTAAGCCAAATTGTAATTTGAATAGAAAAACCAACTAAAACAGCACCTTAAGTTCTTAGTTACCAAACTTTATTTTTTTCTTGGAAGTTATAAATAAGCATACAAGTTAAATCTTTCTAACATGCATTTTTCCTCAAACATGCACACACAATAATAAAGACAGTCTCGTAATCATTGAATGACTTATAAATTGCACAATTAGCACTAAACAAAGAGAGTCAGTAGTTCAAACACTGATCCAACAAAATAACATATCAGTAAATTTGATTTTAAAATAAAATATTTTTTGTTCACAACTTTACTTAAAATAATAATATAAAAATGAAGCCAATATTCATTAGCTTTACATTAAATGTATGTGTGTTACACGTAGCTCCTTTATGTTTATGAATCTTCAAAGATTTTCATCATTTATAGCAGAAGAGCAACCAAAACATTTTTAACCTGTAGTTGACTGGCCTCTAAACCCTTTGGCAACGAAATTTAATTGACCTAACAATAAATGTAGCAGTATGTAATAAAAATTCCTAATAGTTTTATTACTGCATTTTTTTATTTATTTTTTGCAATGATAAAATAGTCTTAAAGATAGGTGAAAAGAAGTTGGCAAACAAATTCTTCCCATTTCAAAATGGTGCAAAAGTAGAATGTATGGTCAAACAAGATTGTGCAAACTTATGGATGCAGTAAATTCAAAATATAAGCATAATGTTGCAAGGACCAGTTGGTAGCATCACAAAATGATACTTGCCACTTATTTACTTTTGTTCTTTTAACAGAGTTTGCTCTGATAATCTCTTATACAAGTATGAATTATTGGTACTCATAATAATTAGAAATCAAATGAATATTTAGAATGCAACATCTTTCTGTATACCAATAACATATTTATTGAAACTATAAATTACATTATTTAAAAAAAAACTTTAACATTAACACCATCTTCAGGAGATTACACAGTAACATTGAAATATGTATTATTTTAAAAGGCAGCTGTTAATGGCTACAGTAAATGATTTATTTACAGAAAATCAAACATTTACTGTAACCATTTTTTTTATTTTATTTTATTGCCTTATATATTTAGTTATCAGGTCAGTTTACTAGTAGATAATATAAGTTTGTTAAAGGATACATATTTTTAATACATTCAATATACTTTTCTTTGTTGTATTCACTTGTAACAAACTTCTCACTAACAGTATGATTATTAATACTTTGTGATTTGCATCTGTTAATCTCTGTAGTGCTGTGTTAGGTAGTTTTTATAACTATGAAACAGAACTAGCCATAACTTGAAAGGTATTTTTTTGTTTTTCCCCATAATTTTATGTTGTAAAATATTACTATTTTATTACAAAATTTTGTTTTTCTATGTACTGTAAAAGTTCTTTGTTCTTTTTTTTTTTTCTAGATAGCTTTTATATTCTTACTGTTTATAGGAAATTTTAGTAAAATGCAGTCAAAAACTGCAGATGGCATATGTAATTTACATACAGGTAATTTTATAAATACAAGTAAATTTTTTTTTTTTTTTAATTAGGTTTCTCAGTAACTTCTTGTGTTATAAATATCTTACAGTTTTCGTTTTTGACATGTTTTGATAATGTATATAATATATTGTTGTAAATTAATAAGAAACAATTATCTTGAGGAATATTAGAAATATGTGATTCAAAGTAAATAACCAAATATTTTTTTTAATATAGCAATAACAAAAGATACAAAGATAGTTAAACATTAAAACTATAATAGACAAGTAAATTGTCTCATATTATTTATTATTACAGTTCATATTAAACTTGTTATATATTTTTTCATAACAATGTTATTGTTTTCCTTATTTAATTTCAGAAAAGTTTGGTATACATTTTCATTGTTTAATTTGAAGTTTTATTTAAATAGTGTAAGAATAACAATAACTTTGATTTTAGTGAAGGAAAAGTGTTTCCAGCAACCACTTTAAAACTAATCTTTATATAAATACTATAATGCATTGTTGCAAATGATATTTCTTGTATAAAAGTTGCATTGATCAACTGAATGCCATTTTGAAAACATTTAGAAGTGCACAAAGGTTAATGTACAAAATGTTTTCTAAAATGGCTATTTTTGTACTTGCGTATATGGTTATTGGTTCAAACACTTATTAAATATTTTCAGTTAATAAAGCTAGTCTTTATTACTCTTAGAACTGTCAACTTCAGCTTGAAAAAAATTGTCTGTGTTCTATTTTTCTTTGGTATTAGAGCTGCACATTAGCATAAAAAATGTATACTATTTTCCATCTTTGGAAAATAACTGTACAAGTAGTCATATTTGCTAATATAAATATAGTCTAAATTGTATTATGTTTTATCACTTATCTGAAGATATTAAGTTTTAAAAAATTCTTGAATAGTGTGCATACTAAACTGTTTATTGTTTCTGATG
The DNA here is from genome assembly GCF_004210375.1 of Tachypleus tridentatus. Lineage (NCBI taxonomy): Eukaryota > Metazoa > Arthropoda > Merostomata > Xiphosura > Limulidae > Tachypleus > Tachypleus tridentatus. Next base: position 52,353,598 of record NC_134825.1, on the reverse strand, counting down.
TTGAGTATTTTTCTAAAGGTTTTTATAGGTATGAAGAAAACTTTAATATATTTGTATTTTTATAGGTTATATTTTAGTACATCATTAGCTTTAGTAATGCATTTTCTATTTAAAACAAGTTAAAGATTCTTGTATAATGTGCATATTAAACAGTTTATTGTTTCTGATGTTGAATATTTTTCTAAAAGTTTTTATAGGTATGAAGAAACCTGAATAAAAAGTTTTATTCTCAATTTTAATGTGTGCTGAAATAGTCTGGGTACTACGTTGTATTTAATTCCTTAGCTACCATTCACAATTTAAGATGTACTTTAAATACTTTATGAATCACAAGAATGTTTCTAAACATAACAGTCCCAAAACTGTTAACCAAAATGAAAAAGAGAGCATGCTGTAAATATTTTTAAGTTGTTTCCATAGAATAACAGTTACAATGCATGCAAATTTATTGTTTATTATTTTAAAATGTATTTACTTTCATAAAAAGCAAAGTTAAAAAAAGAGGTAAATAAATCTTCAATAGAAAAACATGTTTTTTACAGTTGTACCAAACACAGAAGTTGGTGAAATGTCATTAAATGGACTTCAGGAGTTGAAGTATAAATTACTTAAACCTTTCTTATAAGATACAAGCTACACATAGCTGCTTTTTAAACTTTAGCTAATAATTAGCAACAGAGAAGACTGGCTGATAAACAATGGGCAATACACAATATCAAGTAACCACTGTGCAAGCAAACAACAGAACATAAGTTAGGGGTATCTGAAACTTGAAACTTTAAGAATGAGTTTTTTTCTGTCCATGGCATTTGAAACTTTCATTTATTGTAAACTGATAATTAAACACAAATTTCTGCAACTTGAAACATGATTTATGTATCACTCTCTTAAAAGAAAATGTTTGCTTATGTCATTATCATACTGCTTTTTATTAATGAATAATAAAACCATGAATAAAAGACAGTTTTTAGAAATAAATTCTAATGCAAAAATAATTTAATCATGTGATGCAACCTGTACAACAAGATTGTCTATCTGTGGTTGAAGTTAAAACATAATAATCCAGCAAATCCCAAGTTCTAAGTAACGAAAATGATCCCTATGGTAGACTTTTGCAGTTAATGATCTCAATATACATTTAACACAAGACTAAATTTTGGTATTAGTTCTAAAAACACTATATCAACAAGCATGGGATACAGTTTGATGCTACATACAATGCATAAACACATCCTGATGGGCAATATACCATACTAAATCAAGACTGACTTACATGTATGTAGCCTCATGATAAACTATGACTTACAAATTTGTTCAGTACTATTTTATTAACTCATTTAATCTTGGATACACTTTACAAATAGTATTTCTAGCAATTTATTAATGATAATTTTAACAGATCAATCATAGGTAAAGTTTATGTAATATTACACTTCATCTATGATGGTTCATTTTGCATTGCTGACTTGGTTGTATTTCACTTTTTTTTTTTAAATATGCCAGCTGTATGTAATTTTATTTAGCTAATTAATAACAAATCAATTTTTTTTCAACTTTAAATTTTCACAAACAATATTGATCTCTGGTTCGAGTTTTGACTTTCTTTTATCTGGGCTTCATATAATTTTTAACCTAAATTTTACTGGAAATATCAGAAAAATATATTTCACTATCTAATAAACATTTTTGTCTATATAAAACATGAAAAAGGTAATAAAATATTTCATAACTCAAAACTGTGCAAAATTAAGCTTGTGTTACATTAATAAAAACTCAAGGAAATATAATCATTTTGTGCAGTTGGTACTATTCTGTTTTAAAACTCAAAGAAACATGAGCATCATGATAAAAAAGACTATAGAAAATTAATATCACTATTTCTTAAAATGATTTTTCTTATAAGAAAATATCTAGTATTTTTTTAAAAATCATAATCTCACTTAGTGCATTGATTACGTTAGTGTGAAGTTACAAACCCATTAATTATAATTGTAATTGAAGATAATTTATTTCATGAAAATAGTTAACTAATCAAAATGTTTTGGGTTATTACCATTTTGATATTCCAACAATTTATTAATTAATTTCACAAAAACAATGAACTGATTGAAATTTATGTGTCAAATTATTCCGTTTATCTAGTAATCGAAATACTGCTATAAGATTTTTGGTACTTTTTGTTATACCCCTGAAAATGGTAGTTTTCACTATATGAATACAATGCTTATTAATATATTTTTAGAAAATTTATTATGGACATTTACCATACAATAAAATGTGTGTGTGTATATATTTCTTTTTTTAATTTATTAAAATTGCAGGGGTCAACAGAAAAGTACCAGATTTTCTATTATAATTTCAATTTAATTGAACTAGTATTATGACTCATTAAAATAATTAACTTATGAAAATTAGGGTTTTTGATTATTCTAAGTATTCAAGTAATTGAAAAATTGTCATAATATTTGTTTTGAAACACAAAATACATAATGGGTTGTGTTCTTCCAACATTTGGTACTGAAGTCCAATAGCTAGCATTGCAATTCTTTTTACTTTTATGATGACCTTTGTTTTTAAATGCCACAATAATTAAATGGTAGAAACTGATTACTGAGTCTATTGATGGATGAATTAGCAAATGCCACTAATCACCCAGCTCTGAACTTGTGAATGTGAGCATGTGTTAACTATTTTTCAACCATCTGAGAAACTAACAATAAGAAGTAATAAATCTTTACAGCTGCATTGAATCCTTAAACTTGTTGAATGAATTTGGTATTAAAATTCAATAAACTTGTAAACTTGCTTATGTTGTGTGTGTGTATGAAACATATTTTGGACATTTTTTTCAACTGACCACCCACTGTACAGAAGTGTTATTTTTCAAGCGATTTTTCAAAAAAAAAAGTTTAGAGGAAACCTTTTAACTTACAAGCTCCTCTGATTTACAGTTCTAATGATCAAGGAATGATTTCAAGTTCATAAAACTAACAAGTTTTTGTACTTAAAACTAATAATTTTAGTCTAGTAGGTAATAAGTTTTTAACAAAAGCACTTGAATGAATACTTTCAATCTAAATAGACCTATTCATCTAAATAAATAACATACAAACAACAGTACTCAGATTTTGTATTTAAAAAAATATTGTTCACAGAGGTACAACTATCAAAGCATCATTAATCCTAAAAGTAACTGAGGAGTGGTGATGTTTTGCTGAAAGAAAACTGGCACAAGAAAGAGCAAAAATTTTGGCTCTTCCAAAATAGATTTAGGAAAGAAGAATTCAAAACAAAACCTAAAACAAAAAAAGTAAACAAAAATGCAATCCATAGTTTTAAATCACCATTATTAAACTTCTTTTAAGCTGCTAGTAACTCAAACTGAAAATTTCTGAGTAAATTAAAAATAAAATTTCAAAGTATAGTTACAAAATACTGTTCAAGTATTCTGAATCAATCACATAATTTAATTTGTGCTATACTCATTTAATAAAACTATACAAAACCAAATCTAAACCATTTCAATAAATATTTTAAATATTCATTGAACTTTCATTACAACAAAATGGTCTAATTAACACACTAGAACAGGGGAAGGAAATCCTTCAAAGAAAAAGATCCTCCCCTTTTTAATTTTTGTCTAAATCCAAAACATTCTGAGAGCTGCAAGATGCATGAATATTTTTGAGCATTTCCTACATTGATTTTATAATTTTTTCCTAATCCTAAATGCTGACCTAACATTATGCTGTGCTTACAACTGCCTAATAAAGCCTCAGTACATCTTCTGAGATTTCAAATTTAAATTCTAATTATCTAACAATTGTTTTCTGACAACAAAGGTTTTGGAATTTTACTGTAAACAGATGTGAAATGCAACTGTACCCCATTTCTTTTAAATTAAAAATGTTAAAAAAATAAAGAAAATCTAATATCTTTCCACCAGTACACTTGTTTCTTTTAAATATTTTATTCAGAGTATTTATAAAGAGCCACATGTAATTATACAGAACAAGTTGCAATAATGGATTCATGTGTTAATGAAATCAAATTTAGTTAAAAGTATTTTGCACCCTATTAATTTTCCCTTCTCTTGCAACTGTACTATTATATATGCATTAATAAATTGGTGGTTTTATATACTTTTCACATTAAAAACAAAACATAAAAAAACAGACAAGCAAGTCTGTCTAGTCAGAAAGCATAACTACATAAATTGTATGAATATTAAACTCAGCTCAATGAGTCTCTTGTCATTCAGTTTGTTGAACTATTTCGTTTACAGATTTAAGTACATTTCAACAAGCTCACACTCAACTGAAGGTTTTTAAGTTAAAAATTAACACATTGGCTCCTACATGACCTGCCAGTGAGTTGTGCTCTGTTTTCTTTTTAAAGGGTGACTTATTGGTTGAGACACAATGTCTACATATACACTCTTACTAAAAATGTAATTGTAAAATCACTAGTGTGACTCTGGAAAGTATCGGCAAAATAGGCATGGGAGCCAACAAATTAAACCTTTTTTTTTTTTATCTGATATACACTTGGTAGCATAACCATGAAGCAGAATTACAAGTTGACAACACACAAATATTTAGCTTCACGTATAACAATGTAATGGGTACGTGCTAAAATGTCCTGATCTACCATCTACTTGACAACGTAACCAAATAACATAATGAGTGTTTAGCAGAAGTTTGTGAAAAATGTGTTTGGTTGTTTTTACCAGAACATAATCCACTTTCTCTGTATTTGCTTCCTGCACTAATACTTCATACACAACCAGAGAAGAATTTATATATTTTAAATTCCATGGTTCTTTCCATAAAAGCACCAAACTAGCCCATGTTTCATCTCTGTAAACAAGATGGCATGCTAGATTCTGCACTTCTCCTGGGTAGAGGTTCCTCTTCATTAAGTTCTCGTTATGTTGTTGAAAGGTCTTGCGTTCCACCTGCTGCAATAATGCATGCTGTAACACTTGAGAAAAAGAACTGATGTTTACTACAGTATCTTGATAAATCCTAAACAACCATTCAGGATTATTGCAACATAAATGCTGTGGTACTTCAGGATTGTCCAAAATTTGTTGTTGAACTGTTAGAGGAAGGTGACGTATACCTCCCAATTCAACTGGGTTATCTGGTTTGGTTATGGTATTGTTTAATTCTGTATTTTGCCATGAATGATAAATTAAACCAAATCCTGGGAGTGTAGCCAATGTTTTGTAAGGAGTATAACTGTCTGGATTTACTCCATAAGGAAACAACTCAATTACAACAGAATTTGGCTTTAAGAACATGAGTAGAGCAAGAAGAGCTCCATGCATGCCAACTAACATCTTTGAATTATGTATGACTTGAATAATTTCATGCAAGTTGTTTTCTTCAAGGCTAACTTTCTTCACTTTTAAACCAGAACATTTATGTAGTTCTTTCATAACCTCAGCTTCATTTATAATAATTCGGTTATTCCTCGCTATTAAAACAGCATAATTCTCATCATCTGTGTGCTTATATTTTTTACCAAATTTTACCCTAAACATTTCTATAAATATCTTAACTTCATCAGATACAAGTTTCATATTTCTTTTTAGAGGACCTTGAGGTATTTTGAAACCATATTGATACCATAACGTATGCTTACGTAAGCCGACAAAACTTTCTGCAAAGCATATATTATCAGTGAGATTTGTAGCTAACAGTGGACTACCTGCTGATAATTCTTCATAAAGGTTGAAAAACATTCCTGATGGATGTTCATCAGCAAGGAATAGTTCAAAGCTTTTCAAACACTCCTGAGTTTCATTTATAGTTACTGCTCCACAAATCTCTCTAACGGATGATATCAGTGGAATCAAGTCATCATGCAAAACATGCATCAAGTTACCTGGATTGAATCTGTTAAATATAAAAAATCTTTTATCAAAAAAGGTTTTATTGAAACCTTGAGATTCTGATTCAGGCATATCTGTGAAATGGAAGTACTGTGTATTATGATTCTCAACTGAAGCCATATCAACCAATGCTGGGTTGAATTGATTCTCTGGAATACCGAAGTACACAGACTTTGATCCATGAAAAAATACAAAGTCATTTGTTTTTGGAAAATAACACAGATTCCGGAATCTACAGAGTCGATTTGTATTATCTAAACCATAGCACCAAACAGAACTGAAAAGTTTTAAATTCCCAAAAGTAATATTTTCCATCTCTCTGATTCCTTTATTGTCAACAGAATTTTTGACCTTGCGTTCTTCAGCACTGGTTACGTTTGTACTATTCGCATTAGAGTTACCAGTAAGGTTACCATTAGAGAGTAAAGAGTTGATGCACTTCTTGTAACACATACTGATACTGGTAATCCTAGAATTGTTTGCAGTTATATCGTTGCGTGTTCGTAAAATATCCACAACCAAAGCAGAAATAAAAATAATTAGAACGCAATCTATCTTGGAAAAGTTTAATACAACCATAATGAGCTTAAACTTTAAAATATCGATATAGTTGGTTTTCCTAGCTATAACTTAGTATAACTATAAATTATAGGCTTATTTTAAGCATCTCTACTTTATAGTAATAGTAATACATAGGCATGACAGTAACATAGGCCTATTTATTGTTTGACTTTGAGAACTTTTAACCGGTAACGTATAAGGAACTTTTATTCTGATGGACTATAACCATATTTACTTTCTCCATAAATAGATTAATAGTAATTTATTTTGTTTTCACTTACAAATTAAGTTCTTTCAAAAGTACTAATATGATGAACGATTATTAGACCCTTCAGAGATTTACGTACTTATCCTTTTAACATGTATTCTTTGCTCAGTGTTAACTCAGTAAAGCCTTCTTCTCAGCAGATAGCCCCATGTGGCTTTGCTGTAAGAAATCACACACGCGCGTGTCATCAAATATTAGTAATTAATTTTTTTTTTTTTTTTTGATTTAGCACAAAGCTACTCGAGGGCTATCTGTGCTAGCCGTCCCTAATTTAGCAGTGTAAGACTAGAGGGAAGGCAGCTAGTCATCACCACTCACTGCCAACTCTTGGGCTACTCTTTTACCAACGAATAGTGGGATTGACCACACATTATAACGCCCCCACGGCTGAAAGGGCAAGCATATTTGGCGCGACGGGGATGTGAACCCGCGACCCTCAGATTACGAGTCGCACTGATTATGAATTGAAACAATTGTAGTAACACCGTTAAATGGAGCTTATTTTTGTTGCAACTCAAATTCAAATATAAAATATTTGTTTTTTATTTCCAGTATTTTCTTCTGTTGAGTAAGGTTTATAAATGTTATTTACCATATCAATATTATATGCGTCTCTACTAATCGTGGGCCTGGCATGATTAGGGCGCTGGACCCACAATCAGAAGATCGCCGGTTCAAATCGCCATCTCATCATATCTGCTATCTCTAATATCTCTAATAAAGTACTGGTGCTTTATGGTAAAAGAACAATATATTATCTTATCATAGATAGTAAAAATATTGTATTTACTTGTATGATTAGAACACAAAAGGAATGATTTCAACGGCCTGAAGCCTCTACTCTAATTGTATTGCTAGTTTTTGTTTAGGTGTTTTTATTTAATAGACGTGCTTATAGACATTATATCACAACGTGTTTGCCTTTTGATGAGCTTTAACAAGAATGTAATATATTTGTGATTGTTTAAGTATTTTTCAAGAAACTTGCAATTACTTGTGTTGTAACTTGCACACATTATTGTCCCAGCGATGCCCAGGCGATCAGTCGGCTCGGTAGTCACTGTGAGGTTCGCACGTTTGACTTAAATACATTGTACAGTTCAGTTCTACTCCCCATATATACGAGACTTTACAGTGCACAGTGATATCGGCAGTGACCATTACCCCATATATATATCTATAGATAGTACCTGTCCTCAAACCACAACTACCCGACCCAGTATTTTTGATTACTCTGCCACTAACTGGGACTCTTTTTTTGGGAATACATCGATAACACTCTGCCACAAGTTATTACTCAGGCCAACAACCCTAATTCTATAAATGATTATCTATCAATCATCACCAACACGATAACTAATGCAATAAACATAATAGTTCCTAAGCGCCGTATCAACAATCATCCAAATTCATGGAAACTTACTAGAGCAGTGCATTCACTTATAACCAAAAGACGTAAACTCAGACGCCAATTCATAATCTCCCGCGACCCCGCGATTAAAACCCAAATCAACCAAGTAACTAACCTTATCAAGCGTCGAATTAATGAACAAAAAGATCAAAATTGGTCCGAGTTATGTGCGTCATTAGACAATTCATACAAAGATCCGGCTATATTCTGGAGAAAGTTCAAGAGCATATGCAACGATAACTTAACCAACAACATTCCCAATTTAAAAATTCAATAGCAGCTCAGCAACTAGCGAACTCGAAAAAGCCAACTTATTAGTCGATTACTACAAACAGGTTTTCACCATTCCGAACTCGCCACACTTTGATCATAATCATTTTTGCACAATCCAGAGTTTCATCAAAGATAATATAACACTACTTAGTACGAATTTCCCATGCTATTTATCCCACAATAGCAGTGTCCACCTCACCGACCTTCAAAAACTTACTAGACCCATTACGCAGGTTGAAATCAAACTAGCAACCAAAACACTTAAAAATAGTGCCCCAGGTGAGGATAGCATACGTAATATCATTCTTAAAAAAGCCTCTACTTCATTCATAAGTCATTTAGCAGCCTTATTTAACCTTTCTTTTTACTCAGGGTACTACCCGCCTCAATGCAAGTTCGCTATAATTAAAGTCATACCTGAAACAACCCCTGCATCAAATAATCCAAAAGACTATAGACCCATTAGCCTAATTAATAGCATTGGTAAATTATTAGAAAAAATTTTAGCTACTCGCATTACATGGTATTTGGAAAATAATATGTTACTTTCTGAAATACAAAATGCTTCCCGAAGAAAAAGACAGACTGCCGATCATTTAGTTCGGTTAACCGAATCCGTTATTCAATGTTTTAATAGAAATCACACCACAGTGGGTTTATTTTTGGATGTTAAACAAGCCTTTGATTCTGTCTGGCACCAGGGTCTTGAGTTTAAACTCCTTCAGTTTAACCTCCCGTCCACCCTAACAAGATGGATAGCTAGCTTTCTAGATAACAGGACAGCTAAAGTAAGAATTAACAACGCTACATCCCACACTGTTCATCTCTTCCCCAAGGTTCAGTACTAACCCCTCTGTTGTATTTACTATATGTTAACGACATCCCCTTTCCGAAGTTCAAGTACACCTATGCGTCGCAATATGCTGACGACATAGCAGTATGGAGCATGTCACGTGAACCCCTACTGGCCGCCGCTAAATTCCAATCCACACTAAATAGCATTACCACCTGATGCAACACCTGGCGGGTCGCACTTAATGCTACTAAAACACAGGCTATAATCTTCAAACGCAAAATCTCGAGGAAAAACAAGTCTATCTCTAAAGTTAAACTTAATATGATGGACATTGAGCTTAAATTTTCTTCAACTATAAAATTCCTTGGCATCACGTTCAACAAGAAGCTAACTTGGACTGATCACTTTAAAACCATTCTATCAAAAGTCTATAAACGAATCAACTACCTCAGAAGAATCAGTAATATTGTCAAAGGATGTAGAACAAAAACGATTCTTACCATATACAGAATTTGCATTTGACCGATCATTGAATACGGCAACATGATCACTGCAAACGCACCCCTCTTTCATCTTCAAAATTACAACAGTCCCAGAATCTTGCCATCCGACTGGCATATCGACTCCCCAGGTACACACCGATAGCTTACCTTGATAAAGCAAGCACCATCTCGCCTCTCAAATAAAGACTCACCTATCTAGCAGCTAAATACTATAGAAAAGCAAACAACCGCACACAATTAACAAGACAATTTCCACAACGAGCAGCCACCCCACAATCTTGGCAGCGATACCGATCACCATATAATTACATACATGCCCTGAATGTAAACTCGAATGACTAACCATATATGCCTTCATACTTCCAGTGTTGGGCACTGGTGGGGTTGTTTTCTTTCGGCGCCCCACCAGTGAAAGTGGATTTTCTCGGAGTACTCCCGTTTCCCCCACATCAAAATTCTTTTCTCTTAGGATTTATAGATCCCAGCCCTGAAAAGAGGCCAGTGTGAACGCATCATAATCATCACCAAATATTAGTATCAACATTTCGGTTAATTTAGATCATGAGTTTTAACTATGCTGACGTACTGTTTGAATCTCTCTGCTCGTCTCGTCTTTCTTCGACCACATTTACGTCTAAGAAACCTTCAAGTGCAGGTTAATGAGGTACTGAGTCTCTCGCCGCAGTCTTCGATCTCTCTCCGACTCGTGGGCCTCCTCCACAGCTTGTTCCGACACTCCTCAAGTCACACAAGTATGTTAGTTTCGGGATCATCTGTGATCACCATTCCAGATTAATAAATTGATGAGCTTGTGAATGTGTTCGAGATTCTATCCAGTGGGTACAAGAAGTAGGTGTCTTGCTTCAGAGGCCAGGAAAATACAAGACAATCTTTGAAAATATTGTATTGTCAGACAGCCACAATGGTCCAGTTAAATACATCTGCCCACTGTGTCCAACACGTTGGTTGTGCCGCCTATCTGCAATTACATGTGCTAATGATCACTACAGTGACATTGTTGATTCTTTGTCCGAATTAGCAAATGAAAAATCAGATGTAGCAGTGAAAGCACGAGATCTGCTGGACAGATTTGACAAAGGAAAGACAGTTTTAGGATTGCTGATGCCTCAGCATCCATTAGCTGCATTAGAGGAACTAAACCGTGCATTCCAAGCAAAATCAGCGACAGTATCTGGCATGATTGAAGCATCTGCAATGACAGTTGAGCAATTGTGGGTATTGCGAACAGAGGAAAATTAGAACAAGATATTTGATGAAACTGAGAAAAAGGTAACTTCCCTAGATCTTGTGCCAATTGAACTATCACGCATTTGCAGACCCCCCAGAAGAATCACAGGTGATGGCTCAGCACACCATTCTGCAACAGCTAGAAATTACTACATAAACCAATATTTTGAATTTGTGGACACAGTCATAGAATATCTGACCACTAGATTCAATGTAGACAACAATGACATGAGGCAATATCTGGCGCTTGAGAACATGATCACATCTGGCAAGATTGACAACTCGGTTATAAACTTCTATCCAGAAATCTCTGCACAACGGCTTGAGTTTCAGTTGCCTAGGTTCAAAGGAACAACAAAAGCAGTATCTCTGAAAGGTGCGAAGGATGCTTACTGTAAAATGCATGAAACAAGACAGCAGATGTTTAGTGAAGTGTTTCTTCTCATGAAAATTTTGCTTGTATGTCCAGTATCCAGATGCGAATGTGAACGCAGCTTTTCTGAATTAAGACGGTTGAAGACGTGATTAAGGTCAACTATGTCTTAGTGCCGCCTCAACCATGTGGCAGTTTGTCACACTCACAAAGATGAGGTCGACAAGATAAATATAGAAGAGCTTGTGAAATAATTCATAAACAGATCATTACAAAGGAGTTCTACGTTTGGGAACATGTAGACTAGAGGACTAAATAATCTTACTTCAGTGAAAAGTATGAATAATTATGTGCTACATTGTATTGATGTGTAATTTTCAAGAGTTCGCAAAGACATTTTAATTATTTTTATCAAACAACATGAACAGTTTTTCAGTAGATATAAATTTATCAAGGATAATTATTAATTTTATTAATATTTGAAAACGTAATTCATGCAATGAAAGTTATTAGTAACCTTGTCAAGTATAATGGCCATCTTTTATACTGTGTAGTGTGCAGGAGTAAATTCATGTGGCAGTTAACTTGTGACACATTTGTCTCTATTCTATTAACATTTTGAAAACTGTTTACAACACCTCACTTTTACAAAACTACATGGAGACCTTGAAGTATCGTGGCAACAAGATAACACTGTGACTGCATGTTTACAGCTTTCAGGTTCACGTAATCAGAGATTACCAGTTTGCAAATTGAACAGTCCACATAAGTGGTTGCAAAAATCATCCCCACCTCATCGGGTGTAAAAAATCTACGCCCCTGCGTATGAACATCATAAAATATGGAACCTATATATTCCGCTGCTACCTTTGAGCTAGTGAGCAATAGCATATAAATGTATTATCATTAAACCGTCATAATGGAGAGAAATTACCATTGAACCTTCTGTGCTCATATCATTAGGCCGAGATCATATCACTAGAATATAAAGAGAGAGACTATAAACCACCATTACTTTACTTTACCCAGCAATGACTCAAATTGGCTAATGATAAAATGAAAAGCCACTATAGCAAGACAGCTGATAAGATGAAATTCTATAGAGGTAATTTTGTATGGCTCTACATTCTCTACAACAGGAAAGAACAAACTCCAACATTAAGCAGTTGTTTTTAATGATAATATTTTGCAATGAAAATAATCAATTATATGATTTATTTGTTACATATATTAGGTAATATTATTTAAATTAACCGAAAAGTTGAATTTAGTAGTTAATTAAATGTTAATATATATTAAATTTATGTTCTTTGCCAACAAGATTGATACACACAATTTTCTTTTTTAACACTACTATATTTTAATATAGAACCAAAAACAATACAATTTATAACAACGATTATTACTAATAGTTATTACAAAAGATGATATATACATGTATATGTATAACAGTTTTACAAACTTCCAAACTATACTGAGTGTTATATTCGGTCTCTTAATTTGAGATGATATTATTACGCATCGCCTAAACTAGATATTTAATGACCTCGTAGAAATAATAACGTCCGAAGTAATTCACTGAAGCTACACGGTTTGTAATGTTCGAAATCTATAAATGTTCCTAGTCCAGTTCTATAGTTTTCCGATTACTAGACGTTAATCACAATTGCAGATTCCATGGCCTATAGCACACTAACTGTAGCTGTCCAATAATATTCTCCTCTCCCTTCGCTTTTCACAGGAATCACGCGAGTTTATAAAATTTTGGCAGTGAATCCCAGTATTTGTTGGTAAAAGAGTAGCCCAAGAGATGGCAATGGTGGTGATGACTAGCTGTTTTCACTCTAGTCTTACACTACTAAATTAAAGATGGCTAGCAAAAATAGCTTTCTTGTAGCTTTGCGCGAAATTCAAACCAAACGTCCTACAAATTTCAAGGACAGACGAGACTTGCGCAATACACATTTAAGAATATACGTCACAGGCAAAAATGAAAACTATAACAAAACAAACGTAGGCACTAACTTAAATGTCTAACAGTAAAGCTGTTACATATTGAATCCAGAAAAACAGGTGGTCCAAGTTAAAGGTCATTCACTGTGATAATCTCTAGAAGTATTTCAGTGAGGAAACAACTAAATGGGTAATTCCAGAGAAGAATATGTCAACCTGCAGAGGAGCTTAGATTCTAGTCAAGAACATTTCCACAGGGTCATCAAATATAGAACCTTCAGTGGATTTGCTTGATTACCTTACACAGGAAGAACTTTTCCAGTTGTCTTTAGAAAAGAAAATCACCAAAAATACATGGTGACTGAATAATTTAGTGTAGTGTTTTAAGGTTGCCGAGGGATTTCAGAATCTAGGAAGAGAGCGATATGGTAAGTTATATTTTTGATACATTTATTCAATATTTTCTGGATTGAGTAGCAAGGAAATTCTGTTAGCAAGTTTATTTGTAATTTAGGCATACTTTCCATTAGTCTAGGAATTCCTGTTAAACATTATTTGTGTACTTAGGCCTACAGTTACACTCGGAAATAGTCTGTAGCAGTGTTTAAGGAAACAATAAATTAGTTAATTATTGTTATGTGGACTGGACTTGGCATTATTTTTACCAAAGCATCAAGAGAATCTGCCCAATGATACAATACATTATTCCAGTATCGAGAGAAATGCGTCATCAATAACACTATGTAACACAAATTTTGTTCCTGGATAGTATGTGTTATTTCTTAATTGCTTATGTTGTAAAAGTACAGAAAATGGCCATCATTCTCTTCAAACTATGCTTTTGTGACCTGGATAATGATATTTACAAATTAACCTATTTTCTTTGTAAAAAACTAACAAATATGCACATTTTCATTTACATAAGGTCTGAATAAAACAACATATGAATGAAGATTTACATGTAGTTATACTAAAGTTATACAAAAATGTTTAGAAGTGAGTAGTGTTTCGAGATTTGTGGATGTAATGTAATGACTTTCACATATTAGCTCCCAAATATAGTCTCCCATCATGTTTTCGTTTTACGCTCCCAAGTCACAAAAGCAAAGTTTGAAGAGAAAATTATGTCTTTTCCATTTACTTTAGGCATAAGCAATTGGGAAATAACACTTTTTGCCCAGGAACAAGAAAAAGTAAAAATTTTGTTAGAAAGTGTAATTAATATAGCGGAGGTATTAAAAAAACGTAAGAGTACTCAGAATATAACATGGCTAATACTAACGTATTATGATTAGTCTAATGAATTATAAACAAGTTTCCAAGCTTAAAAAAGATGCTTACACAATAAGAAACAATTGTTTGTTATGATAATAGCGTTGACACTTTCGTATAGGCCCGGCATGGATGATAAAAAGTGCTTTAATGTTAATTTTTATCAGGGTGATTCTTTAGTTCAGTTGGTATAACACTCTCTTGTGTTATGTGTGGTCTTGGGCTCAAATAATTAATGCTTTTCTTTAAAATCAAGTTATTTATTTTTACTTTTCTATAATTCGTACGTGGTGTACAAGGACATCCTTGAAGGGCCAAATTATTAGTTGTTAGTGTGTTATTTTATCATGGCCACATTCGTTTCATAATTTAAAAATGAATATTCAGATAGTTTTTAAAACTTTGAGCACAGGATGTGTGGTCACAAATTTTCTACACAAACTGGATATATCCATTTGTGAACTACACTTAATTTTACATATTAAATATTTCTTGCAAAGCCGCACGATTACTATTTACGCTAGCTGTTCCTAATTCAGCAATGTAAGATTACATGGAAGGCATCTTGTTATCAACACGCACCGTCAAATCTTGGGCTACTCTTTTACCAACGAATAGTGGAATTGACTGTAACATTATATCGCTGAAACGGCGAGTATGTTTTGGGTGACTGGGGTTCAAACCCGCGCCCCACAGATTGTGAGTCGAGCGCCCTAACCATCTCGCCATGTCGGGCCTTTTTATGAAGTAAAAGGGAAAGCAATCCGAAAATGAATGTATGATTTGAACTCCTATTAGATAATAATTTGAGCAATCAAGTTGAAAACGTGTACAGATATAACTTGTCATGTGCTCAACACAATGAAACAGAAATGTTGGTTTTGCCCAATTTTTAGTCTTTTTAGGGAAGTCAAAACTCACAAAAAACGTAACTTGTGACTTTTTCGTTAATTATTCGGCCGTATTTTAGCCAATTCACATGGAATTCGGTACAAAGGTACTTTTATACAGGTTCCACATAGTGACAAACAAAATTGTTTAATAATTATAGTGAGCGGGGGCGGGAAGAGTGCAAGTTGCCACAACTTACATGGGATTTGGTAAAAAGACACTTTCTTGCAGATCCCAAACAGTACATAGACAATTTTCGATTTTTATGTTTTTTCACGATTTTTATGGTGTCAAAATTGGCTATAGTAGGATATGTTGCATTCGTTTGAGAAAACTGACATCTTTAATCTTATGCACATTTCCAAAGTCATAAAATTCTGATCCCACTCTTAGTTGAAAGCAATCTGTTTTTTTAATATTTTCATCCATTATTCCAAATTCGTATTATTTGTCTTTTACATTGAAGCATGTGCTTAGGCTTGTACTTTTAAAAATAATTACAATCGCACTCATGAAAAAAAAAGTTATGTAGTGCATGAGCAAAGTAGAGATTTAAGAGAGTTAAATAACCAGAGGCAAAATAAATAGAACAGATGAAAACATGTTTGTTTTGTACACCGCGAGAAATTAGATAGTTTCTCAACTCTGGAGCCAAAACTTTAGACTTGTGTTTCTCGACAAACGTAATTCAGATGTCCTTTTTACTGAAATAACGGGTGTGATGGGTAATGATAAATATATATGCACGCACACATACAATACTGTTATTTTTTGTTTAAAAGTTCACTTTTAAATATTTTTAATTAATATCTCATAAGAAAATAGAAGTAACATTGGTTTAATGTTCATATCCTTCTAAGTTTTACTACATCAATCTCTGTTTAATTTGTATTGAAATTTTCCCTTGTTTTAGATATTGCAATTTTTGGTTTCTGATACTGATTTACTGACCGATATTGGGTTAGACACGATTTTGTATAATAACATCAGACTTCTTCAGGAAAATTAATGACATTTCTTGTGACTGAGATACTTACACTGACTGTTCATTTCCTTGATGTATGAATAAAGTAATTGGATACTTTACAAGAAAAAAAAAGAGGAATTTCAGCATGCCTACCAATTAATGACAAAAAGTTTTCATTCTTGGTCATGGAGGAGTTCTCTTGTCTTGAGATCAAATACTCCAATCCTAAGTACAAGTAGCAGAAAAAAAATCTATTCTGTAGACAATCTAGGAGGAAAAAATGTGACCTGGATTTCAAATGTAATTTATCTTCTTTGCCCAGTATACAGTATCACCTCTTGACTTCTGTATTTTAAGAGAATTGGCCAGCTTCCAAATCAAATTGATCTTGAAGTCTGATCAGCAAAATATATTCTAGTTCTAACTGGTCTTTACCCAGGCTCAATGTATATTGAATCACTCTTGTGAACAGAAGATGCCATTTAACAAAAGAGCTGAGGTTGCTAGAAAAAAGGAAATTTGCATTTTTTGTGTTACTGCTATGACAATTTGGAATTTAAATAAAAAAAATACCACCATAGGTTACAGAGGACATAATAAGTGTACTTAAAAAATATTAACTCTATTATGCCTAGAGGTTAGGGTGCTTTACTCACAATTTTAGAGCCTTAAGCTCGAATTACCATTATTCAATGTGCTCCTGTGTATGGTTGCCATCTGGGCTGACTAACCTGATATAAAAATTCCTGGCTTATAAAATTCCTCACTGACCTCAAACTAGTTGAGATTAAGGTCATTATGGAGAAGAATAAATTCTTATAACATGCTTGCTGCCAAAATATCCAGTAAGTTGGTGAAGCCAAGGCGGTAGAAGACTCTTCAACCTATCTTGGCCACATTCTCATCTACAGGATCAAATGACATGTCTTAGATGAAGCTTATCACACCCATATGTTTATTCAACTAACTTAGAATAACAGTTCACATCACATTATGGACAAACAGTCAATAAACTTTAACACTTAACAGGCAAAGTTGCAGAAGAATGTGCAAGTCAGGATCTTGGCTTCTGAAATGTACAGTTTTTACCCCTAACAGCCAAGTTTCAATTTTCATTTTTATCATCCCTACAATTGATTAGCTCTCTGATGAGAATTTTCTCCATGTTTCAAAAAAGTTTAACATTTTAGACAAATCATATCTAGATCATTACTCCTGAGAACAAAAAAATTCAAGTCTGTTTCTACCCCCTTCTTAAGTGTACTTATATCATAATTTGTTAGTTATTCTGTTATTGGTAGTTTTCACACAATATGAAGTCAGATAAGATTTTGAATGTAGCCAGTCCAAATCCAGAGTCCACCAATAACTTGACTGAAATACAACTTTGGGACTGTGAGACATTCATTGCTAAGCTGAACCAAATATTAAACTAAGTGGAAAATCCAACAATCTATGAAGCCAGGCTCAGTGCTTGGAAGAGGGGGTACCATAGGAAAGTTGGCCACTGATGCAGAAGATTTATGTTTTGTGCATGATAAAGCCTACTCTGCAAAGGTCTACCCAGTGAAATGATGAGGCACCATTCTTCAACTCAGGCACTTTCTGTAATGATGCAGTAAGAAGTGGTAACTTCAAATTTGTCACAAGAAAGAAAGAGGCCTGCAGTGGCTGTACCTAAAACAGATTATTCTACTCAGACACCCAGATTGTTCTAAGCTCGAGCCCAGCTGAAAGTAAACTAACTTTTCACACATCCTGACATTGCAGTGTAACAACAGTAATATCTCAAGAATAGGCAGGGTTGTCCTGTTATTCCCAAGGTTTACATGTTGTAGCTTATGCTAATTATGCCTCTACTCAGACAATTTCCTGTAAGATACAAGTGATTTGTTTGTTTGTTTAGAATTAAGCATAAAGCTATACAATGGGCTATCTGTGCCCTGCCCATCATGGGTATCAAAACAAAGTTTCTAGTAGTGTGAATCTGCAGACATACTACTGTGCTACTGAGGGGCAGATACATATGAAGCTTTTGTTTTGAATGAGAAGCATTGCATCACTTTTGAGTCAACTGCCTGCTTTTTACCAAGCAGCAAGTTAGACAAAGCTATTGGTTTTGATGATGGCTCAGCATGTGCAAGAGTCAAAACAAGGGAGTGAACAGCTTTCCTACAGCTTCAAGACCTAAATGAACTCAAGTTGGACTTGTTCTCCAATTTATGGAAGTGCAATGGACAGCTTGCATCAAAAGATTTTGTGACAAACCAACTCTTTTAGGACTGGGTATATCTTGGTACATGCCTTTAAGAGTAAGGGACAAGAGGTGGAATTTCTGGTTTATCCAGGAGCAGCCAAAACACCAGTAGGTCTCACAGAATCTCAGGATATTTTAATAAAAACCACCAAGTGGGCCATTTGCTAATCCTACAGAGTTCTTTAGTAATTCTTGTTGTGTTAATACTTATAAGATATTAGTATATTCTTGATTCAATATGGTGTCAGGCTATGATTATTCAGTAACATATTTCTTGTTATAATTGTGGGTTTTAAAGGAAACTAAGGAAGATGATCCTTCTGGTGTTGATTTAAATTTTACTACTCATTTCTAAATATTCTTAAGTTCAAGCATTGTCCAAAGGTATGTTTTCTACCATGTTCCATTTATCTCCTGATAAAATTAAACTGTCTTCTTCTATTAAAACTAATTCATTAGTTATAGATTGAAGACTTACATAATATTTTTGTTGTTCAGTGACCATCATCAGCAGTACTCTTAATTTTATTCTGTTGCTGGAACTGAAAATTTAGTTATTCCCTTAATTATTAATTACATCAATTTTCTTAAATAAAACTTAACTTTCTAGCCATGTAATCTAACATTTTATTGAATGTTTGAAATAATTATCTAGAATTAACTCTGGCTACATTTTCTGCTCTTTCATGTTGCTTATCTCTTATTTGCATAAGAAAATCATTTCTGAGTTAAAACTAACTCCTATAATTGTTCTTGGTTGTGCTCAAGTTCACTTCTCAAAGAGACATCTCTATCTGGTGTGGTAGTTGAGCTACATTTGGTAGTTATTGTGCTGGCTTGTATGAGTGTCTCATCACTTCCTGGCTCTGTGAGAGACTCGATGTTACTACTTGTGTTAACACCTTGTGATTCTTGAACTCCTGTTTCACTTTTTGTGGTTATCATTGAGTCATCTATACACTCACACACATCATTGTCACTTGATAAATTATTTAAAGTTTATCCTTTGTTATCTGGGTTATTTCTTTCAGTGTCTATCTATATGTACACGTCATTGTCACTTGATACAAAATTTACTGTTTGTTTATTGTTCATTATCTGGGTTGTTTGTTTCTATATCTATCTTATGTTCAGACTCTTAATGCATTATAGCTTTATTATATTTTTAACATTTCCTTTTATTTCATTTTCTATCTTTGTATTTCCTTTTTATGTTTTATATGTTTCATATATTTTCTTTAGTCTGTTTATATATACTGTGTATTTTTGTTAAAATACTTTTTTGACCTTGAAATGTACATGACTTATTTTTTTAGTTATTCTAAAGGAGCATTTTCATAATTTTGTCAGTTTCTTAAATACGTGGCCATACAGTATTACCTCATTACCTACTCTTACATCATTTAATTAACTTCTTTTATTTGCATGTTTTTCTATTTTTTCAACAGTGTTTATTAAGTAGTTATATGTCAAGTAAAATGAGAGTTGTATTCATCGCAGGATCAGAGTTTTGGAATCTTCATCTACCTTATACTTTAAAACCTCAGATACAAATATTTCCAACATCCCCACAATAAGAAGAAAGGACTTTCTTGGGCTGACTCATTACTTGCACTTCCATAAGCGAACAGTAAGGACAGTGTTTGTTCATTCAAAATTTTCTTATCTCTATCACAGTGTTGTGGTATTATGCCCAATAATGTCTTATCATACCTTTCTACTAATCAATTTGCTCTGGTGTGGTATCAGATGACTTCTATTTTCTTTATAAGGCTATCAAACCAACTACCATCAGTGTTGAAGAATGGAGTTGTAAGGTTTAGGCACTTATTGTTTAATATTAGCATAGCTTGTGACACACCAGTGCATACTGACAATATTAAATGTAATGAATTGGGTCAGTAAACTAATTTAATGTTTTGCATCATTAGAAGTGTAAACAAGTTAATACTATAGCTTATGTAGATTTCATATTTATATATCATCTTTTTGTAAGATTTCGTGACAGTAAATCTTTGTAGGTATTAATACATCTCATGTAATCCAGTGACCTCAGATATATAATCTTTATTTACTCAATAGAAGCTCATAAGACGAAGACATTAAGGATTATTTACATGCTACATTTTATAAATAAACATATTTTCTAAAGTAAACAAAAATAGAAAAAAGCTCTTTCAGGTTTATAAATATTTTACAATATGAAATCCATGTTTCCTTTGAGCAGTAAGAAAAACTAAGACTTCTTTACAGAAATATTGTAGGATCATTATAAATTGTGACAAGTGTTAAATATGCCTAGCTTTAACCTAATTAATTTTTTGGCTTGAAAAAAATGTGTAACATTTATATGATGCATCAATATAGAAATACTTGTCGAGAAAACTTTATGATCTCATAGAAAATAATACGAGAAAAATGGTTTTCTGTACATGTACTTCAACAAAAGATGGCTATACAAAGTTACTAAGGATGAAAAAAACAATGAATTGTTTTCTTTCTAGCTTTTATAGATTCCATTTTGTAAACAAAAAATATCACAGTACAAATTTTTAATTACAAAAACAAATATAACATTTTCTGTAATAATATTGCCATCTTATTAGGCAGCTTATTTTAGAGAATATAAGCTACTTGGTTTAAGATGTGACACTTTTATAAATAATGAATAAGGAAATAGTTTGCCAGAGGGTGAAAATACTTTACTAGAAGTCTTTTTCTCCCATTCATATAAAGCATAGTAATCATTATAATATGATATGCTACAAAAGTGTTTTTTCACTGTTTCAATACAGTTAGGCACCATTTTAAACAAATACATGTTTTGTCAAGTTGATGATAAATGAGTTCAGGTATCATGAGAAGTTTCAGTGTTTATCATAGAAACAAATCTGCATCTCATTAGTTAGGACAGCAACATGAGCAATAGATTTTAATGTTGTGATCATATGGATGTATACATAACACCCATTTTTAAACAGTGATCATGTAAACAATAACATACTAAAGGATGTTCATCCTTATGGTTTCTGTATTAAAATAACTAGAGCAACATAAGCAATAAACCAAAAAAATATTCATTAGTTTGTAAAGTTTCTCTAACAATGATCTGGTTTCCCAAGCTTAACACTTTATTGAGGATGTAATGTGTAACACATTTTTTTCACATACACTTATGGGGTTGATACTACCAAGCATCAGTGTACCTGACATCACATTCTTCTAATGTTGGAAGTTTTTTCTGAAAATGTAAAAACATGATTAAGTTTTTAATAACAACAATATTAACATAGACAAGAGGTATTCATTTCACACCACTTTTGTAATGAAAATACAGTATTATTATTTTATTAGATATTTAAAATATTTCAAACCTTATGAAATTAATAAATGTTCTATTAATTGAGGCTACATGCAACTTTCATGTATATTTATCTGTCCTAATGCTAAACAGTAAAAAACCTCAACATTTATATATTTGAATAAAAAGTACCTTTTACACAATACTCATCATTTTCATAAATTTATATATCTACATTATCTTATACAGATGTATGAATGAAAATATACATGAGTCTAGCCTAGTATATATATATACATAAAACTCACTTTCAGCCATTCTAAGGTTTGAGAGGACAAGGAGGTACTATTTAAGTTCAGTTTTCGTAGATTTTTCAGAGCTGAAAAAATACATTTGATAACAGTTTTGGTTTTAAAACACTCCCTGAGATACATTTGCAGTAATTAACAAAAACTTGTACATACATTATATATGTGTCTTTTAAAATTATTTAACAGTAATTAGCAGTGCAACAGAATTACTATACACCCTACAGAAAAAAATAATGATTTGAATTCTTCATTATTTAAAAAACATTTCCAACAATGCCCCTATGTGTTTTTTAAAATTTATTTAACAATAGGGGCATTGTTGAAAATATTTTTTAACTAAGGAAGAGTTGAAATCATTATTTTTTCTGTAGAGTGCATAGTAATTCTGTCCCACTGCTAATTATTTTAAATATAAGTTGCTTATTAGCCAAAAAGATATTTACAGATATCCCTAAGCATACCTAAAAGTGATTTTTTTTCTATGCTATTAAAACATATACAAAATCATTGTTTCTCACTGTGTGAACTGATCTTTAATTTGCAGTGGTGAGAATGTTTCAAGATGTATAGACTTTGAAGGATCAGCTACATGCAGCCAAATAGTCAAAATATTTTTTATTACATTTAGCTTGGAAATTCTTATGTGGTTATTACTGTATTGTGATCAGAGCTGGCTGATTAGTTGTATTTGATAATCAATTTACCAAGGAACTCATTAATTTATTACTGGATTTGTACAGTATTAAAAAAAAAACTTGGCTGAAAGTGCCTCTAGCAAATTGCCTTCCCTCTAGTCAGCAGTGTGAAAAAAAATGTTGATTGTGAGTGCTTGCAAAACTGAATAAACTTGAAGTAAAAACAATCTTATAAAGCTAAAACTGAGCAGAGTACAGATAGGCTATTACATAGCTCTGTGAGTAAAAAAAGCAAACACACTACTAGTTACAAGTTTAAAGCTAACAAATGAAAAATTAGTTTTGCTGTTAAAAAATAGCAATAGAAACCACTGTTAGCAAAACATTAATGGTCTCTCTCTGCTATATGCACACAGTATCTTGTAATTAACATAACATACCACAGCATAATTACATATTAATTACTGCACCATTAAATATAGAATGTAACATATACAGCAAACCAACACTTTTTTTTGTGACCTTTCATGAAAACTTGAATGTTAAGAACTTGGATTCAACATTAGTATAGAGAAAAACCTTCACTGAAGAGTTCTGCCTACAGCAGTCCTCCTAACTGAAATATCAGGATTTATTCTTTTAACAGTTTTAACTTCTCCCTACATTATGATTTCCACTGACATGAAAGTTTTAACTTGTTTTGGATGAGCAAAGTAATCATATGTTGTCACTTGAACCCAAAGAAGTAGTTCCAATATGTAGTTTGAAGCAATATCAAGACACTATAAAGTTGTACAAAGACAGCCAAGACTCAGGTACTTTTGTTGTTTTCTTTGTTAATAATTAAAAGTAATAAATAAACTTTTTAAAGACAGAAAGAAAAGCCTATTTCTTTCACATGTAAGAAAATTGGGTTCCTCTTTCTGGACTCGCCAACTAACATTTGTTCCCCATCTGCCTCCCAAATAAAATATCTCAGAAAATAACACTGTGGTTTACACTTCTGACTGATATTGGACATGTATCAAATTAGTTTCAAGAAAACTGGTATTTAATTTGAGGTAGTCAAGTGCCACATCTGGATAAATTATTCATGTACACATTAATTCAGAAAGGATTGCATGTCAAAGAGTATTTACTTACCAGCATATTTTTTATATAACATACAATTACAACACACTACAAGATGCTCTATATTTTCACAGGTTACTTACTAAATAATGCAGTTAATCCTTTGTCAGTAACTTGGGTTTCACACAAGTTTAGAACTTCAAGATTGTGAAGATGTTCTGAGATTAACATAACACCTGAATCACCAAACTATAAAAAAGTTAAAAGAATTGTATGAACTTTCATATGAATTTATTAACGAAAGTGATAAAATAAAATAAGATTATCTGTAAATAAACAAAATTGTAAGTCTTAGATTGGTTGTTAGGAACATTTTTATATAATATGTAGTAAAATTTCTCTGACAAAAAATAGTTTTGGAAAACTATGCTAAAATCAATAACAGTAATTTCTTATTTAATGAACACCACTTACAGCTAACTATTACCAATGATTTTCTTCTTTTGTAGTGTACATTGTAATGAATTTACTCATTTATTTTAATATCAATATCTGTTTTAGTTAAATATATATCTAGATGTGCAAGTAACTTATACTGTTAAATGTGTATTGTAAAATTCCTCCCTATTAAATAAATCTGTAAGAATCAACAATATAGTTTTAGAAAAGCACTAGCATATTACTGGGCCAACTACAATTTCTAGAACCTCACCTTAACATTTATAAGCCAATACATCAAAAAACAGTATTATATTGTCAGTTTGCTACCGTTAGTACACTGTAAACCTCAGAAGCTATAACTGTGATAAACACTTATTAAATCGGGAAACTATAGATACTTGGTCAGGAATATGTATATATCTTTAACATTACAAACTATTTAACTTCAGTGGATTACCATCAAATGTTAGTATTTCTATGAAGACTTCATATAACTTCACTTGTGAAAACTCGTGTGATAAGCAAGAGCTAGCTAGTCATTAAGTAAGCTGCACCAATATCAACTGGAAATTAATTTGCTTATCATGAACTGTTGATAAAATATTCAGTTTCAGACTAGATAGAAGAATCAAATATTGTTTGTAAGTTTGTAAAACTTTTGTATATAAATTGTATATTAAAATATATGTGTGTTAAGAAAAAAAAACTGTGTATCGGTGTTGTTAAAAATATCATAAATTTGATACATATTAACATTTAATTAACATCTAAATCCAAATTACAATTTAACTCAATTTTAGACTATTTCAAATTGTAATGCATGACATGATACATTGGGTACTTGCCCAAGATATAAAATGCAACAACATTTAGGTAAGACTGAGAAATTAATGTAATCTAATAAGATTGTTGTTATGTAAATAATACATTAAAATTTTATGGTGTAATTTTCCTGACAAATAAAATCAACAAAGTTGTCGGTTTTCTTATTGTAATGCCACACAAGGATTATCTGCATTTATTTACCGCAGAGAACCAAACTGTGGATATAAGCATTATATTTTATAAACATACTGTTGACCCACCAGTGGACTTCCAACAACAGAGCTGTCAAGTTTTTACTTTTACTAAGAGGTGTTGGGCAGTAAAACAATTTTTTTTTTGGTTCAAAAGAAAAATTTAAAAGTTGAATGTGTATTTATGTCATTTGAAACTCTGGTTCAGTTTTTTTTCTTATAAGACTTTGAATGCTTTTACAGTGACTTGTAAAATAATTTGTCTGTAAAAACTGAAATGCAGCTATATTAGATCCATTGACGATATTCAAAAGCACACAGAATCAGCAAAAAATTTACATTGGCATTACATACAAGATCAACAGAAAAACAAAAATTAGTATCAAAAAGTAGATCCAATAACTCAAATATTTTTGAAAAGTGGATTATCCTTCAATAGTGGTAAATAGGACCTCAACTGAATGCAAAGAGAATAAAATAAAAACAGAAAGTATTTATTCTGAAATATTTCATTTCCTTTGTATTTTAAAGAGAAATAACTTATGTAATACAATTATATCTTAGGATATATGACAACAGGTCAAATACCCATGGAACAGGTCTACAACAAGACTAATTATTGAAACATTGTTGGTAAAAATAGTTCAAAAAGCTTGGAAAATAAATTGTCATAATGTCATTTATTTGAATGTTGGGCTCTCACTTGTTAAGTATGTTAAAGTAGATGAATGTTTTAAGAAAAACATCAGTTTTCTACTTAATACAATCTTATGTGATACTGATGACTTACTTGAGTAGACCAGAGATTGAGGTAGCGTAGGGAAGGTAGCTTTATTAACTGTTCAGCACTGGTACAAGTGATGTTGGTAAAAGCAAGAGACAAGCACTCCAGGTTTCCAAATGAACCACAGCTCAGCAGTTGACTTAGGTCATTGTCCTACCAAAACAATAAAGGGTGAGAGAGTACAAACTACTTACTGTAGTGTGTTATAAAATATTATGCACAATAATAATTTCACCAATATTTATAAAACCACAACGAATTGTTTTCCACACACATAACTTGGTTATAGCCACCATAAGTCCTTCTCCCTTATACATATTATGAACTTACTTCAATTTACTTTAAAGTTGTAAGTACAAAGATATAACTAAAAGTTGGGAAGCCATATGTGTGATGTGAAGTTCATCGCTAAGCAATGGCCATTGAAAGTATGTCTTTGAAGAGTAGTAGTTATACATACAACTCACTGTTGTTATGTTGTACAAAGCTATTTTTAAATAAACATCAGAGGACTGAGGGCTTAAATTAAGCTAGTGATATTAAAACAGAAATACATACTGTACTAGATCAGAAATGTATTTATTAAGTACTTTCATTTTTATAGTTTAATTAGCTGTAAACAGTGACATGTAATTATTAATAAGCTAAAAATTAGTATATATCACATTTTTATCAAGAAGATAGCATTATACTTAAATGTAGAACATGTTGTTATAACTTGGATATCACAATTTTCTATGTAACTGATGAATGCATCAAGTAATTTAATAAAGTTATAATACTTTATATTTCTCACAATAAAAGTACTT
The DNA here is from genome assembly GCF_004210375.1 of Tachypleus tridentatus. NCBI lineage: Eukaryota > Metazoa > Arthropoda > Merostomata > Xiphosura > Limulidae > Tachypleus > Tachypleus tridentatus. Next base: position 52,326,558 of record NC_134825.1, on the reverse strand, counting down.
TATCAAGAAACAAACAAGGTGCTTAATATTGCTTATTCAAGCTTTGAGCATTCTACATTATATTGACCTCTGTTATCTTTAGTGTTTCTTCATTTACATCTCAATAACTCACCAATACTTAAATTCTAACTTTAATCTATAATTATCATCAAAAAAGTTTATTTTAATAGGTAAAATTTCCATTATATATAAACATTCGAAACTTTTTTTAATTATCACATATACATAGTGATCATATAAATATAAATAATTGGAAAAGCATTCTGTATTTAAAGTATTAATAAATGACCTGATGAAAACACCAATTAAACTGTGAAATGGCATTTTGAACTGATTTACCTTTGAGTGACAAGATAGGGCCACAAAATAATAAGTAATTATGAGTTCTACAAATAACTGAGTATGTAAGAAAGAGATTGGGTTCAATTGTACAAATGTGCAATATTTGTTCTAGATTCAAAGTTAAAGTATATATTTATGTGATCTGTTGGATGGTCACCTTTTACTGGACAGCAAGACCAAAACCTTTCCTCTCTCTCTCTAAGCTTGTTACAAAAACCATATGTAATCTAATTATACAAGATCCACAGCCTAGCAAACTAACCACTGAGCCATACTTGGCCAGCACAAGATATAATCTTAAAATAAAAATTCAGTGTGTCAATACTCTTATAGTCTTTAAATACCTTCATCATTCATTACAAGAGTTTAGTAGTAAGAAATGGCTTGATGATTGTTCATAATTATAAATGTTTCTAATCTTTATACAATTTAAATAATTAAACATTAATATTTTAAATATTAACTTACAGTGGATTTTGGTGGAAGAACAAGTTTTCGTGGCCCTCCTTTTTGTTGCTAAAAGAAAAAAGTTTATTTTAATGTCAGTACATTAACGACTTTTACGTAGTTTGAAAAGTATTTTCTTACATTTCAAAATAAAATTGTCATAATATTAAAGTATTTTTTGTTATTGAGATGTTTCTAAACAAGTATGTTGTACTTTGTTTTATAATTTGGAGAAAATTATAAGACAATACTAATTTGATTTACAGTGGTTAATTAGCTCAACATGTGTAATGCCAGTCCATCATAACACAACATTTAATATAATTTTCTGTTATTATTAATATTTTTTCAAATAGGGAACCTTATCAAAGTATGATTTAAATACTATCTAGCACATTGATAAACTCTGTTTTGAGATTCAAAGACATTAATTTGTTTTACTAGAAATGTTATCCACATGTTATTTCCCATACTACATTAATATAAAAGACTGCAGTTAAATCTACAAGCTTTAGAAGTATGGCTGGTTAATTTTCATTTAATAAGTACAAACGCCCACTATTACATATCCAAAGAGCATATTACACAATTTAACAATATAGTATTAGCAATAAGATTCCCCTAGTTGTATAGAAACTTATCTGCTGTGTTTCTAAAATTATGCCAATATGCATAAGACAATTTTATAACTTTATGAATTTGATTTTCCAAAATAAAAACTTCACAAACTTGAGTAACAACAGTAACAGTTTTAAATAATTCTCACAAGTTCTTGTAAGTGTATCTGTTTCCGACAGAGGACAGCATAATGCTTTCTGCCTGTGGATGTACTCTGAAGAGTTGAAGTAATCTGAAACTGTACATCCTTATTCTCTATAATTTGAAATTCCATCATTGCGCACAAGATTTGTTGGCATGTTTCATCCTCACGCAGGGCTCTGAGCACAAATGGTCCTAAGTTCTTGCTTAAGCTTTGAAGAAATCTTTTTCTTCGACAGCAACATTCAAGAAATTGCTTTAACTGAAAAATAATAACGTTAACATGTAAAAGTATAATACGTTCAATATAATACGAACAATACTACCATTTATTAATGAAGATTCCTTCTAAGTCTATCACCATTACATAAGGACAGCTAGTATATAAAGCATACTGTGTAATTTTGTGCAACATTCAAAAGAAACAACAATTTGTCTTTCCAAATTAAAACCCCATTTTGATACTGAATAAAAATGCTTGCCCTTGAGTTCTAAATTATTTTTTTATGTTAAATACTATAAATGTTGTTTTTTTTATAAATAAGATCTTTGTAAACAAATTCTCACGTACAATAATTTTTTGTTAAGCTGTCTTGTAATTCATAGCCAATATTCATACATATTCTAATATTGTTCAAAATGTATCATTAAATACAGGATTTAAATTGGAGTAGAACAGGCCAGAACAGAGTTCTGCCTCATGAGAATTCAAATCACTAGTGTCCCTAGTCTTTTAAGTAGAATATCAAAGTTGATCACACTGTAACAGTTTATTACGCTTTAGCTTGTCTATAAATATATTTTTATTAGTGGTGATTACAACGTAATATTTAGAAAGTTTCACTTCTTTTAGGCATGTTTAGTCAATTATAAAACACCCTGAACTCTTTAGAAGGCAACAAATAACCCACTTACCATAAGGCTCCAGAGATCACCTTCATCATCACACGCTATACTTCCTGGACAGTAAAGTTGAAACCAACCATCTTTATCATCACGGATCCCTAAAAGTGCTAGATGAACTTCACATCTAGGGTCTTTACAAATGTTCTCAATCACTACTTTGAAATTTCTGTGAAGAACAAAGTAAATATAACGTTACTGCATATTTTAAAACATTAAAACTTTCATTATCATTACTCGACAACATAAAATCGTGCCATAATGACATTAATAAAAGTTATTCATTAATATCTGTACATAAGAAATCTCTATGAATTCACGAGTCCAAATGATGACATAAAGCGAGTCGCTAATTTTTTATTATCACTGGTGAGCTTTGGCAAATTATTACTTACATTAAAACATAGCACTGATGGAAAAATTTCTAGAAGAACCTCATAGCTAAGTATTCTTAAGCTACTTGATATTCTAAAATAATTCTTTAGACAGTGCTACCAATTTATAAAAAAGTGTATGTTTTAAAGAACAAAAATTGAAATAAAAGTTAAACAGAATATAACGTTAATTTGCAATTTCTTATTTAACAGAAAAAAGTAAGGCATAGTGACTGTTTTGTTATTGTTAAAACATCAAACTATACAATAAGCTATTCATGTTGTGCTCACCATGGGTATTAAAACCGATATTTATAAGCACTGTAACTTTCTAAAGACTTACCGCTAGTCACTAAGGAGCAAGACGTAATAGAAACTTATAATTAATTTTAATATACTACTAAAAAGAAATTACTTCTGTTTTTTTGTTTTGTTTTTTATAATAAATATGTGAATTTCATTACTAATTCTCAGTCGAACTTTATTTCTGTCATTTCTTTTATACACCCTTTGTTGCTTCGTAACGGTAATATAGTTACGTTTATGAAATGATCAAGCAAAAAAATGAGATAACAGCTGAATTAATCAGGAAATTTAATGGGCAACAGGATAAATTGCTTGGTCCGTATTTACTGTCTAATCAATTTGAAATTGTTCGTAACGTACATAAACCAAGTGTTTGTTTTCAAACCACTACTGTGATAAATATCTAATCAACATTGTGGTTTTGTACACGCAATGAATAAAATGTAAGTACTTACTTTGTGAACTGTGCATACGTCAGGGCACTGAAAAAGAATAATAAAACGCTCATAGTAAATAATGTACAGAAATTACATCATCTTCTTTATAAAAATTCATGCACAAATCCTGTAGGTTATTCAAAAATTATAATTACAAGCTATTTAATAAAAGTATTAATTACACTTAAGTGATATGAAGACTCAAGCTATTCTACATAAGCCACGATGACAATAATGTTAATAGTGACCTGACGTTTGATCTGAAAAGTATTCTTTAATTAAAAAAAAAATTCTTCTTTGAAAATAAAAATCCACAGCAAGCGATATATATTTTTTCTTTTTCATGCCTTTTAGTGTCTACTTTCCTAACTTGGCTGAACGAGCCACTACCATTGCTCTTTATAAAACGGTAAAACACTTACTCCTGAGGGAACGGTATAGGCTGTAACAGTTGTGCCAAACTTGGTCTCCAATCTTCAAATGAAACACTGTAAATGTAAAAAGCAATTATAAAATCTGTTTTGATAAAAAAGTATTTTAAAATCAAAGCAGCAAGAGAAATGTCAATGACATGATTTATATAATAAAATTAAATCAACTGCTGACTGAATAAATGAGCATATTCGGTATGGGATTCCAACCGGTGACCTCCCTATGATGTCATGGATCGATTCAAGCTAAAATAAGTCACTCAAGAATTTCTTAAAGACCAAACTGAAAAAAGAAATTGTAATGGACAAATTAAGTATATTGTAATTAAAAACATTGGAAACAATATGACGTTTCATAATATTACTTTGGTTTATATAAATGTATTGCTTCACCACTTGAACTTAAACCTTTAAATCTTCAATTAATCAAAATTATTTTTAAAAAGTTAAGATATTTCTACGTTAAATGTCTATCCACAATGTAGAAAATATTTACTTTGCCACAGACAATTCATTTGGACAAAGATTTCTAGTTTATATGCGACCGTTGTAATTCCCAAAACATGTTTATTAACACTTAGAAGACTGTTTCTCACATTTTTCGGTTTACATACCAGTTTTTGTTTAATCTTTTCTTTTTCTCAAGTAGAAACTCCAAGCCTTTTTTTCAATCATGAAGAAATCCAGTAGCAAAAGTTAATGTTTTTAACACTTGCCCATAAATGGGAAGAATGAGCTTGTTTTTTTTTTTCTTTCTTGTGGGGCACAATTGAAAGATAGGTAATGAAATGCATGCTTAATTTAAAGGGAAGAAAATACTGGTAACTGGTTTGTTTCGTTTGAATTTCGCGAGGGCTATCTGTCCCTAATTTTACAGTGTAAGACTAAAGAGAAGGCACCTAGTCATCACCACCCACCGCCAACTCTTGGGCTAATTTTTACCAACGAATAGTGGGATTGAACGTCACTTTATAAAGTCCCCACAGCTTAAAGGGGGAGCGTATTTGATGGGATTCGAATCCGCGACCCTCGGATTACGAGTCTAGTGCCTTAACCACCTAGTCATGCAGTGCTATGTGAGGGAAAGTTGAGTCTAGAAATGAGGAGAGCAGTGTATATATATTTTTTGGGGAAAGTTCATACCGGGCTTATTACAAATTCTATAATGTTTATATTAATTTTATCATGTATTATAGACTTTAACTTCACGTACCATACTTTGAGAATCCCCAGCTGAAAACAGTTTTAACATGGTACTCAAAAATCCTTTTTTAATGGCATTTAGCACTTCATTATTAATGTGAGCAAAAGACAGATAAGAAACGTAAATGCAATGTTTAGCCGTTATAAAACTATTTTTGCAAGCAGGTGGGTGCTGAAAACCACATATACCATCCCACCGTTCATCAATGTTAATGTTAAAAAAACAATATATATACCATCCCACTTTTCAACAGCGTGGGATTTTAATTACGGCTAACATTACACCTCTTCAAGTTGTTTTGGTGACTTTAAATCCTAGGATCTGTGCTTTGTAACAACTACAGTGAATCGGTCCGTCAGTAACAAATCACAATACAGACCTCGCAGTTTTGAACATTTCTATTAATAAGGAAATTGTATTAAATGAAATCCAGTACCAGATGCAAAATATGTTGTACAGTTCAAGTTAGTAGTGTTCGGTGCTGTTATCAATAATCTATTGTAATTCAACTCAATGTTAATTTACGGTTGTAGCAGTTCTGTCTTTATGATAATGTTAAAATAACGTTTTGTGAATAACTAATAATTATCTTTGTAACTACTTGCTCCAAGTTTGGCAAGTCATAGCTATTGAGATCTTTATGAGATGGAGAGTTCCTCATATCTTATGTCTATAAAAATGTATATTTTATAGAATTTAGGAATAATGTTGAAATGTAACATATAATTGAACTGCTTTGTATGCTCACTGGTGTATCAAATGTTTTTTTACTATACATCTGATCTTTTGTAGTAGTTTAGATATTTTAACAATAAGGTTAGGAAAGAAAAACTATCTTTACTCATTAGATAATAGCAGGCATGATGAAAAAAACATTTCACTTAACATTTTACTAATGTGACTTCATCAGGGCTGTTAATACAAAACACTTCAAATAGTTCTTGTACTATTAGCCCCGATGTAGCTGCAATGACGAGACGTTTGCCAAAATAAAACATTATTATCTGGAAAGTAAAAGTTTTTTTTTTCCTAGCTTTATTCTCTAACATCTGAGAATGGTTACTTAATTCTTACCCCCCACTGGCACACCAGTAAGTCTTTGAACTAATAATGCTAGAAACCTGGCCTCGATACGCATGGTGGGCACAACACAAATATTTTTGTGCTTAGTACAAACAAACAAACAATTAACCATAAAAGAACTTAGTACCCGCTATTTACCATTGTTGTATTGTGCAGGAGAGTAATATGTACCTAACACGTACTAAGGTATAAATATTTGATAATTATTAATTTTTGTAATCGGTGTCATCATGTGTAATATATGAATAGCCTAAAAAATAATTACAACTAATGTTCTATAACATCGGAAGCGATAGTCAAAGAAAGACAATCAAAGAATTTTAACAACAGTTACAAGTGATATAAACAAGTTTAAATCGTATGTGACATATTAAGCCCCCATTAATACGGGTATATTGGTCACTATTTATCACCAGAGGTAAACTATTTGTTCCTGATGAAAACAAAGAAAACCTTTCGAACGTGCTCGAGCTATACTGTTTCATATTTTTATCTTTTTTTTTTTAATTACCCGTTTTTCTATTATTATAATTTAGTTACTTTTCACATATTATTTGTTTTCATCCTATTATGCAGTGGGCACTATCGTGTGCTTTTAGTTCCTGTAAAGTCATTAAACTGAAGCGACACTACTTTTTTTTACTGTTTCAGAACACTCCAGTAGCGGCCAGTTTTAACGCACGATCTAAAAGTTAACTTTGTCCTATGTCCGTTTCTTTGTCAAATCGATCATCATATACTATTTCTCATTTAATCAAATGATGTACTGTCTGCTTATTACATATTAACTAGCTTTAAAGCTCCCTGTACAGAAAGCTTGTGAAACTTCATAATGTGGGACGTTTATACTCTAACGTTTTAATTTTCAAAGTTAACATTTACTAAATTATCGTTCTGATTTTTTTTCCTTTTAGTTTACGAAAGGCAAATAAATATTAATTTCTTAATACCAGTTAGATTCCACAGAGTGAAGTCCTTGACTTTACCAAGAATATTTTGTACTTTCATCTTAATTTTGTTGTATTATGTATTTTAGGCATTGCTACATTAACAAATATTATGAGTTACAAACGTTTACGTACGTATTTTTGTTTACTGTTGATAAAGGTAACATGATACACAAGTAAGGGTGTGATCGGTATTTCACCCCCCAATAACCCGTCTTTTAATATATTACTTATTCAATCAATAAAGTACAGATTGTATACCTTTACATACAATGTTTCCTTAACGTATGAACAATCCATTTAATAAAATGATTTTTACTGATGTAAAAATTAAATATGTAAGTTTATACTTAACGAAATAATTTTCACATTTCAGAAAATTATGGAATGCGTTTGGGGTCTGAAACTACCTTGAAAATCATACTAACCCAAGCAGATGCAGACTTGGACTCTGTGTTTCTGGAGTCCGAGAAGGGGGTCTTCCTTTGCTGCTGTTTTAGTCTACCCTTAAAGTGGTTCTGCATTTACTATATTAACAACGAGAATAAACAAACGTACATACACTCATGTGTATTAAGTTGTGCAGTGCATGTTTAACTCACTTTGCTTCTTATATTGCTATAATAATGTTTCATTTGACACTTTGGTTGTTGAAACACGACTCTGAAATAGCGAATGTTCTTGTCTTACTTAGTTTATATTGAATAAATATGAAATGTGAATTAAAAAGAATAGGGATTGTTTATTGTTTGTTTGTTTTGTTTTTGGAATTTCGCATAAAGCTACTCGAGGGCTATCTGTGCTAGCCGTCCCTAATTTAGCAGTGTAAGACTAGAGGGAAGGCAGCTAGTCATCACCACCCACCGCCAACTCTTGAGCTACTCTTTTACCAACGAATAGTGGGATTGACCGTCACATTATACACCCCCACGGCTGGGAGGGCGAGCATGTTTAGCGCGACGCGGGCGCGAACCCCAGATTACGAGTCGCACGCCTTACGCGCTAGGCCATGCCGGGCCCAGGGATTGTTTATATGATATCAAAACTATTCATTAATAATGATTTGTCTGCGAAGTTTTTTGGCAAATATTATTTAGTGATTTGGACTAAAAAAATACCAGTTAAATAAAGTTTAAATGTCATACATACATCTGTGATTTGTCATTTTATTTTTTAACTTAGTATGTATAGTTTTAACAGAGACGTTAGAACCGAGAGTGCTGTAACTTATATTATTATATTAATTTTCTAAGAGACGTGCTCCCAGACTCCCTTGACTGAGCTGCTTTTAGCATCAGACGCCTGGTGTTAACAAGCTAAATATACTTGTTTTGGGGAAAAGCCATACTGGGCTATCTCATGTGTTCACTGTGAGAAATCGAACCCTGAATTTTAGCTTTGTAATCCGTAAGCTCAGAGCTGACCTACCGTGGTCAGGTTCAATACGATGTGCACTTACAGAGTATACAAGTTACTAAACTTTACTTACATTGTTTGGAAAATTGTAATAAAACAAAGATGCCGAGATTCCCATGCTGTGGTGTCGAACGGTGTTTTGTTGAGGTTTTCTCCTTGGGACCTGTAAAATATTGATTAGCTGTGACACATTCAAATACAAATTTGTGCATTTTATTTATATGCTACATTACAATTTTCGTAAGAGAAAAATAAATGTTTGTATCTGTAGGCTTGTTAACGTTTGCATGGAGATGTTGGTTCTAGAAACATAAAATCTTCGATTTGTTTTGAAGGTGGTACACTCGTCTTATCAGCATCATCTCCCTCTTACAAGAGTAAATTTACCTACCACTTGCTTTGATCTTAGTAATGTTTTTCAACCGACGTTGAAGCCACAAAAATTCTCAACGTCTTCTCTAAAATGTAATGTCATAACATCAAACCGGTAGGGAACTTTCAACAACCTGCTATTAGGTCGAAATAGAACCCACATCCCTAATCAATCTAAAACCTGAAAACGTTTCTATACAAAACTCATTTATATAGAATTGGAGAATAGCGTGTAATGATGAAGGTGACCTGAGGATCCTTATAGTAAGTGGGTTGTTATTTACTACCTGTCTACTAATGTTTCAGGATATTTTATAATTGCCTTAACATACTTAAAAAGAGATAAAACTTTCTAAAAAAATATGCTGTAGTAAGTAGTAATAAAAATATATATTTATATACAAATTACAGTGTAAAAAAAAGATCAGTGATGTTTACATTCCAAGCAAAACTTTCATACTTATTTTGTATTCCATTTGTGATTATATTTTTAATCCTTCGCTCTAAAGACAAGAGGGAATCCTCAATAGCTGCAGCATTTGAAATTATTTTAAGCAAGGCTAAAGTAAATTAATCTACAATACCACAAATGGATCGTGTGTATATCCTATTCGATTTTATTACTCAGAGTCTTTACCAGCCTACCCTCAAATTGAAGTTATTTTAGACAACATTACAGTAAATTAATTAATTAGACCCTGAGCGTGGAAAAATACATCAATGGAACGGTTCTGATTTCCTGAGTCCAAAACTGTAATTAAATCTGAAATCTGTAAGTAGATGATAGAGTTATTGATGTAAGAACTGAAACAAGAACCACACTCTTCAAAAAGTGTGAATTTGTTGAGAAGCCATATTTTATACCAGTGCAATATACGATGATATCGTTTGTCTTATACTCCCTCGGCAACTAGAGAACTTGTTAATTTTCAGCGTATTTCGGGATTTTTGAGAAAATCGTACAAATAAGTTTAATTGTGAATGTATATATATTTTGATATTACTGGCTTCTAAAGAAATCATAACATTTTATAGTTATAAAATTATATTAACATGATAAATGTTATTAATAGTTATGAAATTACATTAATGATTTTTGTTTTTTGTTTTTTTTAAATTTCGCACAAAGCTACTCGAGGGCTATCTGCGCTAGCCGTCCCTAATTTAGTAGGGTAAGACTAGAGGGAAGTCATCACCACCCACCGCCAACTCTTGGGCTATTCTTTTACCAACGAATAGCGGGATTGACCGTAACATTATAACACCCCCACGGCTGAAAAGGCGAGCATGTTTGGTGCGGCGGGGATGCGAACCCGCAACCCTCAGATTACGAGTCGCACGCCTTAACCCACCTGGCCATGCTAATTACATTAATATGATAAATATTATTAATAGTTATAAAATTACATTAATATGATAAATGTTACTAGGAGTTATTTTTTAAGTTTTATTTTCAAACACCACTAATATGCCTTTTCATTTTTTAATAAATAACTTTTTCGTAGATATCAGAAGTGTGAAGTTTTATTGATTCTGAATTTCCATCTATAACGTAGTAATGTTTACCTTATCAGCGATCACAGTTTGTTTCGTTGAGTTTACCGATGTTTTTATTTCAATATTTATTCTGTAATTTCCAATCACACAAACACAAACGCATAACTTAAATGAAATTGGTATCCATTTAAGTAGTTTAAAGTATTGACTAGAATTAATGCGTGAAATGAACTTGGTGCTGTTAATACGTGTTTTAACCAGTCAGTTCAGACACCCCAAGTTTCAGGCATAGCTGTCTCTAAGTTTAAGTTGTTAACTAAAAAAAAGGCAAACTGTAAGAAATACCTGTCGCTTCTTACCCAAATACTGTAGTAGGGCTAGGACTGGTTAGCATTTTTATAATGTGTCCATAACCAAAAGCAAGAAATGTGTTCAACCTGCAGCCTATGACAGACTCGAGCTTGGAAGCTCGAAGAAGGAAACACATTTAAGCAGAGAAAGAATGGAAATTAAACTTTTTACATTTGTCTTACTAAGAAACAAAAAGTAATATAACGAATTCGACCTATCAGTGATTTTGGAACAATACTGATATGAATGTACCATTCTGTAAAAGTAAGTTTCACAACTCTTTGGTTTTAGCACAGGACCTTTTATGTTTTCGCACCCAAGAAAGTCGATTAGTTAGATATAACGTAATAAAATTAGCATGGTTGTGTCGAGGCCAGCTGCACTTAACAACGTTTATACACAAACGGAACTATTCAAGCGAGAAGAGATGCCGGAAAGAACGAGCGGAAATGCGTCAATTTCCAGGTGCTAACAGTACTGCGCAATGCAAGGTTTATACATTGTTACAAAAAAGATACAAGGATTAAATGTAACGGAAATGGTCTCAGCAGGTGACAGGATATAGGTAAAGGTCAAGTCTGGTAATTGTACAAAGAGTAAATAGACCTTACAAAGTATGACTGGTCGATTTCTTCCAAGGTATTTTAAATGCAAAGCTACAAACATTTTCACATCGAACATGTTAATATATATATATACATATTTACACACTAGTAACCACGTTACCGCCCATTGCAATTAACTGTATAATATGTTGTAAATATATGGATGAATTTATTGGAGAAGAGAACAGGATACATTACCCCTTAAGGCTGATTATCAGTTGCAAGCTAAGCGTATGATGAATAACTTAATGGCTGACAGCAGAATTATAAGCAGCTTTTATACTTTAGATAATAATGAGATATAACTTGTTTGTTTGTTTGTAATTAGAAGCCTTCAGATTTACGGCTGAACCAGTAGGTGACAACAATAAAGTTATATGTAAATTCCGTACGAAAGTCTTTGCGATTCCTTCCGCTAAAGAACAATTCATAAAGTGCGTTTGGATTCTCCAGGAGGAAAAAACCCATCTTTCCTTCTGAAACATCACAATGATTCTCCACTATGAAGATTCACTTAATAATTCTGCATTAAACTCACTTTACCACAGTTTTAGAAATTTTATTAGAAAATTAATTTCGTTGATAATAACAAATATACAAAATTAATGTACATTATTAAAAAGGAAATAAAATACCGTTTCTCCATTAAGGAAGCTGTTTAAGAAAAAAATGGTATAAGATCCTAACTACAGAACTAAAAGAAATTAAGAATGCTTATTTGCTGTTCTAATGTTCTCTGATTAGCTTTGAATAGGTAGTGGCGGTTTGAAAGGTAAGTAAAAACAAATAAAAGCTATTGTTTTTACTATAACGGTAAAGTAGATTTTTACTACTTTGAATTTGGTTCTTGTAATGATCAAAGACAAAATTGTGTATCTTCGTTCTCGATTTTAAATTTTATGTGAATTAACTGAAAGATACAAAACATTTAATTGTTTCTGAGAAACTTTAAAGCCTGAATAGAGCCATTCTAGATTACATTAGGACTCAGGCCAAGTCGTTTAGGGAAAACACCTTTTTCTGTTGAATAGACAGTTGTTTCCTATATTTTAAGATTCTTAATTTACTATTTGGGTTTCTAGTCACACATATTAAGAAAAATTAAAATTGTGCATATTAATATATAAAAGTATCTGTGTTAGAGTCAGGTGTGGCCTATAGTGGTTAGCATGTCAGATTGCGTATGCTAAAACTTGCAACGCAATGCCATTGAACATACTCTTCACATTTGGCTGTGAGTGCGTAATAACAGTGGCAATCAATTATGTTATTTGTTTGGGAGATGTAAAAATACCCTTGTGGTAGTGGGTGCTGTTACCTGGTGGTTATCTTCTCTCTGGCCAATAATTCAGAACGAAGGAAGGCTATGTCTAAATCTTATACTCTGTTCTGGCCGGCTATTGTATTCGTTGTTTAAGATATTCAGGTTAAAAATCAATACGACCTATTATGCGTTTGAAGTAATTTAAATTTCATTTTGAAATTCATATTGCTAGATTCTTAGTTTCTAGTTTATTAATTCTTGTATTGTTGCAGTTTTAGTCTCTGGTAAGACGATAATGTTTCCTGTGTTATTAGGAGTGTCATAGGCATAACTTTTAAGACTGTTTTTCTCCACCGATCCATTATATTTTACTTAAATTCCGTAGAAAATATTTGAAGAGTTAATTATACAGTATAATCACACTGGAAAATGTGGTACTTCAGAACGGAATGGAACAAGGACAGAAATTTGAAAAAAAGAAATAATTTCAATTTGTCATAAAAGTATTAATTAAAAATAAAAATAAAACATTAAATAAAACTGTGAGAGGTGAATTAATTATTTAAAAAATATATTATTCATAGAACTTCCTTTCCAGGTTAGTGATCTATTTAAGAACAGTAATAATTAACTAACCATTTTTTCTCTTCAAATAAAGAGTACAATGCTGCAAGAGATGTGGAGACCAAGTTGTGCATGAGTCGAGGATGTGGACATGAGCTTACTGGACCATGAACACTGTAGAAGAAAATAAAATAATGATTTAATGTATTTTTAGTTCATTCTTTTTGTTTGAAAGATATTGAGGTCTAATGGGAAACATGAAACAGTGGTGAATCAACATAAATTTTCTTTTTGAAATTGGAATAGCTGTGCATTAAAAATGTTTGAACATTCATTTAAAATGTATGAACATTTTAATAAGCATTCAAGCATCTAAACTTGGTTTCTTAAAATAACATTTTGTTCATTGTTTGCCTTTCTTTTTGAATGAACATTTATTTATTATATTTTTGCCCAAACACTCAGCTGAGATTTAATAGGTAGCAACAAATTTACCAAAGGAAGGTGGTAATAGGCTAAAGCAAAAATACTTTTATTTTGAAGGAGCGAACTAGTTTTGCATCTTCAGTCTAAAAGGTAATTGTGGTTCCATAAAACAAAGAGGAAAACTAAGTACGTAAAAAAAAAGGACAATATATGTGAATGATAGCTATAAAAATTTCATTTATGAATTAAAGTGTTATATATATATATAAATTGAATTATTAAAGCCTGGTTAACATGGATACAAATTATGAATGTAATAAAACTTATCAGTAACAATTATCAATTTTAGATCTAACAGTTTCTAGGCTCACCTACCCTTATAGTATTGTTTAAAATTTCAGAAAACGTTAACATTAATGAGGGGTGGGTTATTTTATAAAATATTTAGAAAAATCATGTGTGCTTAAATAAATAAATATATACACAATCAGGGAAATACATCAGTGATATATATATTTAAGAAATATATGCTTAATGTAAAAATTGGATAACACAAGCATTACTACATTATATTACATCATAATAAGACTGACAATAATTTTTAACGTATCATTTTTTGCTGTTGTCATACAGATTTCCAGTAAGGAGAGCATAATAGCATTTCAACTGCACACCTTGTCTTCTCTGATTAAGTTCAAAAATATTCTATATGTTCTCAATACTTTCAAAATCATCCCAGAGCATGTTTATTAACAATATACTGCACCAATTTTGCAATGCTTGAATGATAAAGGTACTGCTAAGTTTTCCTTACATAAATATCTCTGACAGGACTGGTTATGATTGTCTCTTATTGCTTCTAATTTTAATACTTTTTTATTAAATTTCAAGATAATCATTCTTAGAATATATATATATGTACACATATAATAAGACAGCATTTTGTATTAATTGAATATATCTTTTCTAACTTTAATATGACACTGATATCATTAAGTTTGAAACATTTAAAAATAACTTGACTAAGATACTGACATTATAATAACCTACAATCTGTTCTAGCATTACATATCTAAAAATTTAACAGTTGTATGATCTATTGTCATTTGATCGTCTATAAAACTTTTTTTAAAAACAGGTCACTTATATAATTCTGAAGAAAGGTCAAGAATGAGAGGTAATCATAATACAGTCCTGTTAGAGATACCCTGTAGGGGGAATTTTTTGGTGTCTTTCTCTTCCTGGTTAATGTTATCATGAGACATACCAGTTAAAAATAAATCTAAAACATTCAAAAGAAACAAAAGTCCATTAGAAATATGCTGGGAAATACAAGAATATTCTGCAAAATGGTTGATATGTGATTGAGGATAAACATATTTCTATCAAGGAAGGCTTTACATTAATTTGAAAATGTTGTTCAAATCTAGATATTGGAAAATTTCATTTACAATGCAGGAAATGAACACCATAAATGGCCATATCATTACATAACATTGTAATGACTTTTTAAAAGGCTTTTCTACAGATTCAGAAGTAAAATATATCATTAGTATGCCCAATGTACACACACTGATCAAATATACAGTGCAAGAAATAAATACAATTAGTAAAATTACAATAAAAACCTTTCTGATAGAAAATGTTACTGTACCATTAACTTAAGTAATCACAGTGTTGAGTTGAAGATAACCTAGAGTGTACAATTTCTACTCTTGTTATACTGTTAAAAAAATACCTATCATGTTCCTTTTGAGGTAGTGCAATAACACAAATACCCTTTTAAATTATTTGATGTCGGTATGTATACTAAAATGAAAATAATATACATATTCATATATATATATGTATGTATGTACGTATTTACAGTTAGTGATGTTTACTAGATATCACAGACTAGTAGAAAGGTAGTAAAATTCCTACACAAGGTGTGAGGTGGAACAGGTCTTTATAGCACCTGACCCTCCCAGGTCGCATGAACATGGCCAAAACTCAATTAATCAAGAATAATCACATTTTGATAGAAGTGTCAACAAAATCATTTGATTAATTTCTGTCTAATAACAATAAGTTGAGCTTCACTAATTTTCTGACACTCATAATTCACTAACAAGTCGAATAATGATTTCTGGCTGGCTTAGTGATGTGTTTGTGATCTTACAACATTAAAAATCGAGTTTAGATACCTGCAGTGACCAGAGTACAGATAGGTTTGCACTTAACAAAAAATAATGAATTTGTGTATTTCTTTTGGATTAGTTATATGCCACACTATTGAATGGATATTTGGTTGATTAAAAAATAAATCTAAATAGAAGTGACAAATAGTGGATTTATAAAATATATCTCTTTTGACATCTTCATTGGATTTCCTTGACAATTAAACATTAAGAAATCCAAACTGCACACCTAATTAATCGTTAGGCGTGTCTCAAAAAAATCAGTCTTAAAATTAAATATCTATATGTATATATGAATAAACATGTGCATTTAAGGAGAATTGTAAAGTGCGTGTTTTCTTATAGCAAAGGAACATTGGACTATCTGCTGAGTCCACTGAGGGGAACAGAACCCCTTATTTTAGAATTGTAAAGTAAAGTAAAGAATATGTTAGTTTTAAATGTATGTATATGTTAGGAATGTTTTTTCGTGTTTGTGTGAGATCACGTAAAGCTGCAAAATAAATCATCTATTTTATGCCAATTGTAAGGAACGAACCCCGAATTTAAGAGCTATAAGCTCTAACATTTACTCCATGAGCTACCAGAAAACATATATTTAGAAACATACACACTGGATATAATTGTAATTTCTTTCAATACATAATGGGCATATGTACACGTTAAAAAATTGCCTCGCTCAGCATGACACCTTTATTTTTGCTACTTCTTCTCTGTCGGGTTGTCCCTCAATGGCGCAGCGACATGTCTGCGGACTTACAATACTAGGAAGCGGGTTTCGATATCCGTGGTAGGCAGAACACAGATAGCCCATTGTGTAGCTTTGTACTCAACTTAAAAAGCAATAATAATCTATCGGGTTTCCCACATTTAAAACAATCTAAAAATGAGCGTAGTGTTAAAGGGTCGTTCGTAGAGTTCACGACTTTTCTTATTTTACATGTACAGACAAAATTTTAAAAACGTTTTTAAAAGCAGGTGTTAAGGTGTTTGAAGTTAATAACTTCAAAATTACACATATATAAATGTAGCAAAGAAGTACAATTAAAATAGTTACTTTTATTTTAATGAAATGATTGTTTGTTTCTTTGTTTTAATTTCGCGCAAAGCTACGCGAGGGCTATCTGCGCTAGCCTTTCCTAATTTAGCAGTGTAAGGTTAAAGGGAAGGAAGCTAATCGTCATCACCCATCGCCAACTCTTGGGCTACTCTTTCACCAACAAATAGTGGGATTGGTCGGTCGTCACATTATAATGCCACCACGGCTGAAAGGGTGCGCATGTTTGGTGCAACGGGGATTCGAATCCGCGACCCTCAGATTAGAATCGAGTGCCTTAACCATCTGGCCATGCTGGGCTATAATAAAAGGAAAGCGTTGCTTTACCAATGAGTTTCTTTTCTGTTATGCTAGTATTACTATCTTTTTTTTATAAACATAAGAGTTTAAAGAAAATTTTAAGCATGCCAATAAATGTATGTGTCCTAGATATAATAATAATAAAACCACAAACCTTCGAACAAAATCTTTAACAGCATTAATGCCATCATTTTTCTGATTTATGGCTTCGATGTATGATTGGACAAGAAGACGACTTTTTGGATGCTTTCCAAAGTCCTGGAAAGTCATAAAGAGGAAGTTTAATAAAAAATACAGAAATTAACTTTTTCACACAAAAAGCAATTTCTACATATATATTCGAGAAAGATTACAAAATAACATGATATGCTGTTTAGACAAAGAGTTTTGAAACAGAATACAATGCCAATAAATTTTTCTAACATCATGATTTAGGCTAAATTTTATTTAACGTTGTTTTATTAACAATAACATCGCATAATACAGACATAAAAGTTTTTTTTTTACATTATGAAAATACTTTTACATTCTATTACACTTTTACAAAAACTTTAACTATAACTCAAATCAAGTTAACGAATTTCTCTGTTTTTAATATACGTATTTTAAAAAGTATGAGTGCAGTACAAGCAAATACAATATTATGGTGATTAAACATAAGCTAAAGAAGAATGGGTTTAATTTTTAATTATTGTTTGCTTACGTTTTTCAGTTGTTCCTTATATTTATTAGGTTTCCGGAAGAATAAAATAAAATTCGATTTGTTGTGATTCTACGCACTTTTAAAACAGGGCCGTAATACAAAGGAAGGTCAGGCTTTTAATAACATTGCAAACAGATTTTAATATTATGTAGCTTAAACATTTAAAGAAAATTAACTGTTATCCATCAGTAATCCATTAAACGATGTTTCGTCTTAAGCCTTAGCACTTACTGCCTTTAAAAAGGTTAATAATATAAGCTTTCGCAACAGTTCGCATGTACAGAGTACGCAAATATCATATGTTGTTAAAAACTCAAAATCCTGACTTGCATACTTTTCGTCTGTTTTAAATCTGTATTTGTAGGTACATACCACAGTGTGCTTAAGTATTCGTTGGATAATAGGTGACAGTACTTCCACGATGACGTAAGAATGGGGACTTTCTTTGCAGTGCTATAAAGTAAAAAGATCTCAATTAAAATGTGTAAATAAAACTCTCATCAAACACACACACATATACATGTAACGGTTTCCTCATTACTGTATTCTATTAACCTGTTAATTTATGATAAAAAATAAATTTGGCAGTATCTAAGCAGCCTATCCGTAATTAGTGAAACGCGACGAAGTAGTTTATAATCTTACAACGTTGTGGAAGTTTTCCGAAAGAGATAAGACGAAAGACTTCCGAAATATCATCAGATAGTAATTAAACTTTCCCAAGGCACTCATTATGTATATATTATAATATTCTTGTATCTCAAGTTACGGTAAATGATAAAATGTATTTGCATGTGTTATCCTTTCAACAATAAAGTTTGAAACTTACACTGACAGCACTGCTGAAAATAATATTTCATAACAGAAGCATCACAGATACTTACGCGTATATTTTACGAATGTGTAAAGGAGTTCCTGTTACAGGACAGAATACATTACCAAAGATAAAACTAAAAGTATTATAAATAAGTCGTTATATATACATTTTGATGAACTGAAATGAATATAAAACACGACCTTAAAAATTAGTAACTTTAAAAAACTATAAAGTGTTTTGTAATATGCCACTTTATTTTTTCTACCTTTTCAAACGTATTCAGCATTAATAATTCAAAAACATTATTGCATATATGTAACCTAGTATGTAATATCTAGTTCAGTGTAAATAATGTAGGTTCCGAAGGTAAGTGAAAATGTTCGCCCTCTTTTGGGTTCCATATTCAATTGCAATTTATACAAGTAAATTAAAAAAAAAAACATTTATACAGATTACGTTGTTTGTGATCAAATCTGGCTTGCAAATTCACGTATTTCTTCAGCGTTGTCTTATCAACTCTAAGTAATTTCATAACATTAAAAATTTTGCAGAACAAATTAATGGGATTAAGAAACTCCCCTACTGCTCAGGTTACCACTTATCTCAGCAATAATCATAAACACATGTCTTAAAATGTGCACACGTGTTGGTTTTGAGAAAATATTTATGACTTCGTAAAAAGCCGCTAGATGACACTTCAGTAATAACAACATTAAAAAAAAAAATAAGATTTAAAAAATATCTCTCCAAACACTTTTTTTGTAAAACTATTTACCATATATTTATTAATTACATTTATAACATCAAACACGCAGATTTTCATTTGAGCTAAGTTTGAAAGATAATTATTTGTAATGTTTTAATCTTTAGTAACACTGATATGTAGAGACATTTTGCAGTTTCAATGGGCAAAATACGGTTTACGAGTTGAATTAGGGCCCGGCATGGCCTAGCGCGTTAAGGCGTGCACTTCGTAATCTGAGGGTCGCGGGTTCGCGCCCGAGTCGCGCCAAACATGCTCGCCCTCCCAGCCGTGGGGGCGTTATAATGTGACGGTCAATCCCACTTTTCGTTGGTAAAAGAGTAGCCCAAGAGTTGGCGGTGGGTGGTGATGACTAGCTGCCTTCCCTCTAGTCTTACACTGCTAAATTAGGGACGGCTAGCACAGATAACCCTCGAATAGCTTTGTGCGAAATTCCAAAACAAACAAACAAAACAAACGAGTTGAATTACATTGCTTGGTGTACATTCATTTATAGAGTATAATAAGTAGGGCAGGACTTCTCATTCAAACGTAGAGGAAATTAAGTTTTGAAACTGATTCACGTTAAGTTTGGGTTACAGTCAAAATCTTTTTATAGTTTCAAATGTTTATTATTGTGATTACGAAGTTACAATGTAAAACCTATTGCTACTTTACTGGATACACAGACAGCACTATTTCAATCCTTTTAACATAACATGCTGGTTTCGTATATTGACTCCTACGATAAACGCACGCGGAGGATACTCGTACTTCAGAAAAAGACAACAACAACAAAACGTTCCAACAGTGCAAAATGAAATATTCAAAGAGTTGTGCGTGCACATTATTTTCACAAAGCGCTACAGTTAATGAAAAGAAAATTATATATAATTTTATAGTGGCGATAATGGTTACTTCACAGAAATAACTTCCGTTCTGTTTTATGTCCAAAATATATTTCCTAAACATTCTTTTTACTAAATTTTAACAATAGATTACTTCATAAATAACAATAATTTTCAGGTCATAGTTTTCATGTGTTGCTATAAAGACTTTGTTTGTTTGTTTTGGAATTTCGCACAAAGCTACTCGAGGGCTATCTGTGCTAGCCGTCCCTAATTTAGCAGTGTAAGACTAGAGGTAAGGCAGCTAGTCATCACCACCCACCGCCAACTCTTGGGCTACTCTTTTACCAACGAATAATGGGATTGACCGTAACATTATACGCCCCCACGGCTGGGAAGGCGAGCATTTTTAGCGCGACCCTCGGATTACGAGTCGCACGCCTTACGCGCTTGGCCATGCCGTGCGCTATAAAGACGTGCTTCATACTTCGAGACCATGAATGTGCTAAAGGGTGACAATCAGTCAGACCAGAGGAGGCCAAGAGTTGGCGATAGACACTGTTACCCTTTTACCCTCTCTCTAGTTTATTCAGAATTAAAGGCAGTTGTGCGAAGAAGGCTCTTTGAGTAGTATTGCGCGAAATTCTGAAACCAACAACAGATAACTAAATATTATTTATATATTATATTTTAATTAGTTGTTACTACTACTCAAATAAATATTCTCCATAATACTTGGAAATTTATTATTTTTGGAAGAACTGTTGATTATTAAATATACATATATATATATATACTATATATCTGTTACTAGATAGATAAATATTTAATATCATGGTCCTGGCATGGCCAGGTGGATAAGGCACTCGACTCGTTATCCGTGGGTTCGAATCTCCGTCACACTAAACATACTCGCTCTTTCAGCTGTGGGAGCGTTATAATGTTATGGTCGATCCTACTATTCATTGGTAAAAGAGTAGTCAAGAGTTGGCCGTGGGTGGTGATGATTAGTTGCCTACTCTCTAGTTTTACACTACAAAATTAGGGACGGCTAGCGCAGATAGCCCTTGTGTAACTTTGCGCGAAATTAAAAACAAGCAAACAATTTAATATCCGAAAAAAATTGATATACCATGTAAAAATTCCATAATAGCGAGTTTCGCTTAGCTGCGTTTCATAACGTTTAGAATTTTTTTTTATATTTTTTACTAACTGTTTATGTTTACGATTGTTTGTTTTTTGAATTTTGCACAAAGCTACTCAAGGGCTATCTGTGCTAGCCGTCCCTAATTTAGCAGTATAATACTAGAGGGAAGGCAGCTAGTCATCACCCCCCACCGCCAACTCTTGGGCTACTCTTTTACCAACGAATAGTGGGATTGACTGTCACATTATAACACTCCCACGGCTATGAAGGCGGGCATGTTTGGTGCGACCGCGATTCGAACCCGCAACCCTCGAATTACGAGTCGAACGCCTTAACACGCTTGGCCATGCCGGGCCTTTATGTTTATGAACAAAAATAGTTGTAATTTGATCAAAGTTTTAATATTATTATTTTTTGAGTTTTCAACCATTAGTAAAATGTGAAGGAAGTTGTTTCGCACAGAAAGTTATATTGTGAATGTTTTTTAGTGTATAAAATACGTCATTTTTACCACAGAAAGTACGTTCAAACACCGCGTTCATGTAGCTCAATGGTAAACGTAAATGTTTTTTACTCTAAAAATCGAATTTTCATATCAACTGTGTCCAAAATACAGATAGGCGACTGTATAGCGTCGTGCTTAAATTCAAGCAAACAATTTCATACACTTCACATGGCTTTAGTATTTACTTTTGTCGTTCATTACACTTCCAATACAAAGCCAGCCAAACCGTTTATTTGCTCGAGAATTTTTTATTATTTTTTTTACGAATAATAATGTTTTCTTACCCAACAGAGGAAATCACAGATTTCAGCAGAAGCACTAATTCGTTCCAGTAAGGGTGCTATGATAGTGATCAAAGATTCTCTGGAGGAACATGTTATCCAGCTTTGTTTCTGAAAAATTAAGGGCAGTTAATTTTCCAGAATTATTTCACTGTTAGATACTACTAGATGGTTAAGCCTAAGACTTTTGGTTCACTTTTTTCTCTATTCACATGTCTATTAATATTAGCTTCTGATCAAAACAAGCTCCCTACCTTTTTATTTATAGTGAGATTGAAGCTACCTTTTGTTACATTAAAATTAATTTTTATAAACTCTACTATTATTATTTATTCATTTAAAATATATTATTTTACTATGTATTAACTCGTAAACATTTAAGCAATATTAAAAAAGTACTACTGTTGAAAATATCTTAGGGTTAGCTACATACAGTAAACCAGTACCAGAAAAATAATAAACGACTGGTTAAATATATTTCTTAGTTACCGAATAAAAGCTTTTTATGGTGCACTAATGAATATATTAATAAACATTATCTCAATATCTCATTATTAACTTCCTAAATCAACACAAAATATTTCCCAATTTTTGAAAAACAGACATTTGACAGTCATCACTTGATAAGTAGGATAACCAACAGCGAATCAACAAGAGTGTGTGTTTTTTTATAGCAAAGCCACATCGCGCTATCTGCTCAGTCCACCGAAGGGAATAGAACACCCTGGGTTTAGCGTTGTAAATCTCTAGACTTACCCCTGTACTAGCAGGTGACATTAATAAAAGACACTTATCAAACTATTACTATAGAAACATCCATACAGAGACTTTCAGATCTCGACTATGTGTAAATCACATTTTAAAAACTAGCCAGTGAGTTATACAGCTGCTGAGCCAGATGTAAAAGATGAGTATTGAATGTAAGTAATGACGTATGATCACTGATTTGTACAAGTATACCTAGATGAGTTCGATCATGTGAGCCCCTTGGGCAGCATTCCAGACTGCCTCACCTACCTGTACACCACTGACTGATTACATATTTACTCGCTTAGGTGTGAAAAACGAACTTTTAGTTATGTACATGTTAACAACTAAAGATACGAAGCCACGCAGTGTAACGTACAGCTAGTGATTACGATGTGAAACATAGCCACTAACTTATGTATAAATAGTGATCCAGAACTGAAAAATATTTAGTAAGTTACATATTTACTGGCCAAGATATGAACAGTGGCTACACTGCTTTAAATCAGTTTGTCTAGATATGACAGAACAATATTAAAAACTACTGCTGACACACCAAACTTAACTCATTATTACAGTACATCTATCTAGAAGAGGGTGAGAACAACCATAATTATACTTTATCGCCAAAATTCGAAAATTACAGAACCTTTTCTCAGTAGCAGACCTAAAACAGCTTCAGCTATTACACTTAAACCGTGGTTGTAACTAGTCTGAAAATTTATGCTCGGTCCAATCGTCAACAAGTACACGGAGTCAGCCTTACATATTATATAGTTTATCAGTATGGGCTATTTCCGTAGCATCTCAGTGTAAAATTAAATAGTATATACAATTAATTTCAATTTTTAACTGTGGTTTGGACCTCGGTAAACTCATAGTTAGCTGTGGTCATGACCTAAATCTCGACGTAACACGTTTCGATGTGAATTCGAATAGAACGCTGTTAGTATTTGAATCTTGCTTTTACAACGAAGCTTAAACAGCTGCAGCTTATTGCTTCGGCTGTGTAAGAAAAAGCCGTTTAAAAGAATAAATATATTTGTGCGATTGTTTGATTACTTTTAAATAACAAAGTGACTAAATCGAAATCCAGTGCAAAATTAGTGTAATTTTACCAAAAGTCAATTTGCTCTTTCTTTGATCGGTTGCCTTGACAGCTATAAAAAAATTCTGTCAGTGGTCAGTTTTCCCATTCTCTACTTTCTGTAAACTGTAATACTGTTATTTGCACTTTAACTTAAAACTGTAAACGCTTGCTTAGTTATACGTTTTTGCTCTTTCTTTATTATAGCCGCATGCACTTAGAAGGCCCGGCATGACCAGGAGATTAAGACACTTGTTTCGTAATCCGAGAGTCGCTGGTTCCAATCCCCGTCACACCAAATACACTCGCCCTTTCACCTGTGGGGGCGTCACATTGTCACGGTCAATTTCACTATTCGTTAGTAAAAGAGTAGCCCAAGAGTTGGCGGTTGGTGGTGATGACTAGATGCCTTTCCTCTAGTCTTACACTGCTAAATTAGGGACGGCTAGTGCAGATAGCCCTCGTGTAGTTTTGAGCGAAATTCAAACAAACAAACATGCACTTAGAAGTTATTTCCACTAAACTGTGATTGTATTATTAATGTGTGTCGTAATTTCATGGTTTCCATGTTTAATTATTAAAATATCATTATTGGTATACATGGAAATATTTCTATTTTTTTGCAAAGGAAAGATAAAATAAATACAGAGTTTTATTCACTTTTTCAGTATTATTATATAACCTGTTTTTTGCCATCTATCGGAATGGCCTCGTTACACAAAGAGGGAAAGATTGTTGACTTTCATCACCGAAATGGGCCCTCGTATATTACGCCCGAGAGTGTTATCGGATCCGGATGGTCGCGTTATTTCGAGGTTTAGGCCAGGTGGTTGAGGCAAAATTCGCAAAATTCAAAACAAAAAACAAAATGTTGAGGTTCAGATATATACGCTTATTTACCTCTTAGAAAGAGATTGACGGCTATTAGCACAATTTATACTATTTTTTAACACTTAAACTTTATGCATTTGTTGAAGTAAACAAAAACATCTTAACAACTGACGTACAAAGCTAGTTTGCTTATCTAGATAAATCATTAGTCAAATCAACACAGAGTAAAAATAAATCACTCAGTCCATGGTATTTTGTTATGGATATATTAATGTAGAATATATAACATAATCAATTTTATTAGTGGTTATAGCAAGAATAATTTCTCTAAAGTATATTTGTTATTGGCTGAAAATCTAGCTCATCCAAGTAGCAGCTTCGTACTTAAATGGCCGGATTTACAGAAAGGTTTGTTTGTTTTTTGAATTTTGCGCAAAGTTACTCGAGGGCTAAGAAGGCGAGCATGGTTGGTGCGACCGGGATTCGAATCCGCGACCCTCAGATTACGAGTCGCACGCCTTAACCCACCTGGCCATGCCGAGCCTTACAGAAAGGATTCCATGTTTTAATAGAGTTAAGCCAACTGAATATCTACCAAGCTTTCACTTTTGCTGATTATGGTTTTGATGTAATTTCTCATACTGACCACCAGTGGCATTGCTAGACTCTGGCACATGGAGCCCTTGCTCCTACTTTATTTGACAGTGACCCGAATATTCAGTTCTTGTCTTGGAAAATCAAAATAGAAAACCATGATCGATATTATACTGAAACGCCAAAAATTTACGCGCCTACAGCTCAATCCCCGAATCTTTTAACTTAAACATTTAACGTCGTCTCTGCCAACAAAGATCCAAAAACGATTGCTTAGTTTTATGAACAACATGGATACAAAATAAGAGGATAAACAGGTTTGAAACAAATTAATACTTAATCAGTGATTTATTTCATACTGCATGTTAAGTTTACTAATGATTTATCTAGATAACCAAACTAATTTCGTATATCAGTTGTTAAGGTGTTTTGGTTACTTCAACAAATTCATAAAAAGGTTGTGTCAAAAAATTAACAGTAAACTTACTGCTTCTATATGTTGAAATGTGTTCCTGATGTAGGTGTGTGCTAAAGCATCAATTAAAGAACAAAATTAACAGTTTATGTAAAGACAAAAGTTCGTGTATATTTGAAATAAAATTCTTAAATGTATTAAATAACAGTTAGAAAACTTCTAAATAATAATATCGAGAGCCATCTATTGGCTTATAGAACAATATCTCAAAGTTATATCAGCATGGACGAACACAGAAATTTTTCCTGGGGGAGACAAAGTAGCGTGAACTTGTGAAGCGAATAAAAAAATCATATATGCTGAATGATTAAAGAATTATGTTTCTCAAATTCTTAGTTCTATAATTTCATTATGAATTTAAAATTTACAACGAGTATTTTTTCTCATACTAGTTCAGATTTTCCTCATGTGTTAGTGGCGAGGACAGCTACAGATTTAGTTACTTTTTTCTCCTAAATTCAACACACATCTCTTAATTTAAATACTCGTATATTTTGGGTTACGCTGAATAAACAAAACATAAGCATTACTGGGACTTTTTCTGATGTATATAAACAAAAACTGGACACGATGAAAAATGACATCAACATATCAGTATTACTGTTACACGCATGGATTTGTATACTATACCATCATCCGTAGTTCGACATAACAGAAATTAGATTCGTCTTGAATTTGCATTAGTATGATTGATGGTTAATAGTATCAATATATAAGTTGCAAAACTAATATTTACAATTGCAGTTATGTAAAAATTAAATATTACCTTTGTCACAATATTTGATATAATGTCGAGTGGTATTTGAATAATGTCTTCACCTTGGAGTGGTGTGGACAAAACAAGATCGACGAGACTCTGAGAAGAGAAGAAAAGACTTGTATATATATACACAGTATTTTGTATGC
Source organism: Tachypleus tridentatus (assembly GCF_004210375.1). NCBI lineage: Eukaryota > Metazoa > Arthropoda > Merostomata > Xiphosura > Limulidae > Tachypleus > Tachypleus tridentatus. Next base: position 52,299,610 of record NC_134825.1, on the reverse strand, counting down.
AGAAGTTAAAAGGCCAACAAGTATAACGCATAGGTCTTTTTGCTGGCGACATTTTTACAGCTTATATATTTTCCTGCCAGAAGTTTTCTCGAGGCTGGCCATTCCTGTAAAAACTAAATATTGCAGAAGCTTTAGAAAAAAAGACTAACTGATAACTCCCCAGTGGCACAACGGCACGTCTGTGCATTCACACTCCTAGAAACCGGTTTCAATACCTGTGATGGGAAGATAACAGATACTTCATTGTGTCGCTTTGTGTTTAATAAGAAACAAATTAATTAATAGAATAATATAATTGATATAGGAGATATAAGACGCTTTTCTGTACTAATATATTGTGAGTAAATTATTATTATGTAAGCATTTATTCGTTTGTTCTGAATTTCGCTCAAAACTACACAAAGGCTATCTGCCTTAGCCCACTAATTAAGGCTAGAGATAAGGTAACTAGCTATCACTACCCACTGTCAACTCTTGGGCTGCTCTTTTAGCAACGAATAGTGGGACTGACCGTAACATTATAACGGCTCCATGGCTGAAAGATGCGAGGGATATCGAGCCCGCGACCCTCAGTTTAGGAGTTGAGCGCCCTAACCACCTGACCATGCCGGGGCGTTAAATTTTTAAATAATACACCTAGTTTCAATATCAAGTATTATTTAAGTTTAATTCTAAAGTCAAGAGGACTTGTCTTTCTGTAAAGTCATAGGACTAGTAATGTACAATTATTACATCAATTTCTGAACTACACGCAGAGACATGCACCTGTGATCAATTACACTCTCAGCAATAACAAAGCCACCCATTATAATAACAATTAACATAATTTAGAAAGATAAAAAAAAAAAAAGGAGCTGTAGAAAATATTAAGAGAGAGGGACTAGGCTGGGAGTATGAACTATTAAGTTAGTGCTTGTATCTTTATCTAAGATAATTATTGTTCACTATTTCGTTTCTTTTGTAAAGGCCGAGGTTGGGAATGACATATAGTAGAAATATTAGGGTTGTTTCATTTCATTTCTGCTTAAGGAATTATAAGAAATTTTAACGGTAACTGTCTTCCCATAGGTGGCTGCAGACAGTAGGGGTTGAAACGTTGTGGGTGTAAGCACTTAACTCCATACCCTTAATTGATTTTCTACGATTACTGGCTAGTTTAACATCAGTGTTTAAATTTTGTCTGGTAGATGAATATTCTCAACGCATTTGGGAGCTATTACCACAGACAATATTTTTTATAAATTTAAGGAAACAACTGGGATTTGCTATGGATTTTACACAAACTCTTCTTACTGCTCATTTTATATTAAGTTCATTATTGTTTCATAGTGCTGATTTTAATCGCCTATTAATATTTAATGTTTCAGGTATTAATCAAGTATAAGTTACATACACATATATATATATATATAAATATAAAATGAAACCTGAGGTAGGAAGAAATACCTGTAGAACACAGCATAGAAAAACATTTCTACTTTCAGCATCAATGTACATATCAATGTAAATCAGTAATGATATGACAGCTGAGTAAACTTCCACGAATGCTCTTAAAAAAAACAAGCAAGGTCAACATTTTCCAGTTAGAGGAGTTTGGTATTTTATATTTGATTCCAGGAATATTGTACTAAGAAAAGTATAAAGAAAGGAATGTTATGATTCATAAATGAAAACTTTTATATCATGAAATAACTTGATAATTACTGATAGTTTAGTCTTGAAAATACATGTTGATTGTGTGTTAAGCCTCAACACTTGGTGATAAATTCAACTGCAGTAACATTGCCAAGTGAAATCTTAACCATTATTTGAAAGGTCTGTGTGTATCCGCTTAAACTGATGAACCAATGAATCAAATGTCACCAATCTTGACATGTACTCTTATAGCTCCAGAGGAATAACATAGGGGATGGACGTCTGAATCTGGCTACCCATTTGTCATCCCCAGGGGTCCTTACGTCTTCCCCATGCGTTCAATAGGTACGTCAGCTAGTTTGTACAATAGAGTAACAGTAAGAATACGTATTTTTATTATTCTGGCATTCATCTCGTCCTCTGATGGATCCTCTGTACGTTTAGAAACTTATAACGCTAAAATTGGAGGTTCGATTCTCCGCGATAGACAGAATGCATACAACCAATTGGGTAATTTTGCACGATGATAAAATCAATGACATTTGCTCTCATTCAGATCTATAAAATTCTAAAACCCTAAAGCACATGACTGATAAGGTATTACAAGTTTCAAGCAGTTGAAAATAGAGCATGGTATTTTATTGCATCCATATGTATTTAGTAGTTTTTTTACAGTCAAGGCTAACAGACAAAATATTTAACCAAGGTCTGTGACGTCACAAGCTCTCTCTATAATTCTTTTTTTCTTTTCTTTTTTTAAAGATCCGGGTTGTTAAGTTTAATCGGCTTGGTGCAGTATATAGCGTCTTATCAAGAACCCTAAAAAAAGGGCAAATAATTAAAGTGTATGGACTCTGTCACTGCCCAACAATAAACGGAGAAAAACGAAAACGAAAAGGTACTTTACTACTAACAAGTAAGCCGAAGAGCAATTTATGTGGAAGTAATATAAAAAAAACAAACAAACTAAGCAACAAAACTGACAAAAATCTTTGTAAAGAGTTATTTTTAATGTGAATGTTATGTTATTGGAAAAACAGTTAAATAAATGTTAATAAAATAATCTTATAGAATAAAAGTAGTAACTGCTTCCAGAGATAATTTCGTCAATATAGTGTTTCTGCAAGAGTATACAAATGAAAGATAATTAGTGTATAGAAAAAAATTCTAAAAAGGAACCTTTCAAATCTTTTTTTTCTAGAATATTGCATCAAAACAAACATTCACCCAAGTACCCGTTAGACAGAACCACCAAGCTAATAGACCAGTATGACAGTTGGTAAGCGTGTTGAGAGTGTGAACCTGAGGGTTCATGGTACGAAGCTTTACGTCACAAAAACGCACTCCACATTTCGAATCATGAGTGCTCTATAAGAGTGATGATTAAATCTCACTATTTGTCGAGAAGAGTGTCCCAAAGTTGGCAGTGAGTAATATTGACCATCGCATAAGTTGTCGTACAGGTTCAAAATATCAATATCATTTTCAGTTTCGAGCGATTGACTAGACAAAAGGCAAATGGATCTGACTTGATGGATAGGAACTTGAGCGAGTAGTTTTTTTTGTTGTTGTTTTTTTCAAATTATGAGACTTCGTCTCATTTTTTCCTACCTTATTTAAAAACGTCTTAACGTGGCATAATGGTTCGAGTGCCAGGCAGCAAATCAAAAAGTCCAAGTTTCGAGCTGCGACATGCCGCTGAACACGTTCTGGATTTTTAACTGAGAGAACATTATAACTGTAACAGTTACTTATGCTATTCTATGAAGACTACTGCATAAGTTAGAGGTGGGCTTTGACCCTGGCCAGCATATAAAAATTAGGTATGGCTATGTTTAAGTTTTAGGGATCCATCTGACTTATGCATCGCATAAGTTGTCGTACAGGTTCAAAATATCAATATCATTTACAAACGGAATATCCATTTAACAAACAATGTGGACTATATTTGCAAAATTACCAATTAAATATTTCGGATATAACTGAGTAAAAAATTCTCTAAATATGCACGTTATTAGCTTAGCGAAATTTTCTCTCTTTTTAACAATAGATTTTTGAGACATTTATTCTGCACAGAGACGCCACTGAAGAAAGAGAAATAGAACTTTCGATTAATTGATCCGTACTGTTTATTCCATTGGATACAAGGAACAGAGGTATTTTAAAAACTAATCATTGATAAAACAAACCGCGTAAAATAAACCAACTTAAAAGCCTTTAACCACAACAAAATTCTAGGTTGCGTTGAGGAAATAAAGCAAATAACATGTTTAACTGCATAAAAACATATTTTAACTGTTTTTGTTTTCTAAGTACATTTTTCGCCAGTTTTTTTTTGCAAATCACCTGGAATAAACGGTTTGTTTTGGATACCTGCCAAAGTTATACAAGTACTGTTTGCGTTAGGAGCCTTTTATTTTGAGTTGACAGACTAGATTACAAGCAGCTTGTCAATAGCAGCCATTGCCAACTCTTATGGTTTGACCGTCGTGCTTATCACTCACTCAAGGTTCCAAAATTCAAAGCACAATGTTTTTTTGGAAATGTGACAGAAACACGGATCCTGAAACCTATAGTCCTGCATACTAGCTACCTTGTTACACACAGCCCTAACACGACACAGCAGTGTGAAAGTATAAGGCATCGTTATTACACGAGCGAATTACTTTCCTTTAATTGGACCGAATTTATTGCTTTATAACTTATTTTTCATAAACTACATAAACATCAGTTCTGCCATGAAAAATACGTGAAGAACGGATGCACAAAATCATGAAAAGTGAAATCAACTGAATTATCACCTACTTTTACGTAACTGGTTTATTAGAAAAGTTTTTCACACACCTGTATGTTTTCCTTTTTTCTGCATAGTTTCTGCCAAAGGATTTCTTAACTCAAACTTTGTACCCCAATGGGACGATGGTAAGTCTACAAATTTAGAATGCTAAAATCAAAAGTTCCGATTCCTCACAGTGTACACTGCAGATAACCAAATGTGGCTTTCCTTTAGAATAATACAAACATAAAAAAATCTCAAATGTTTAGTTTAGAATTATTCAGAAGTATTTTTAATGCTCTAAATATTACAATCATATACAAAATTTTAGAGTATCAGAGAAAGAGAGAAAAAATGCATTTCAGCTTTCCTTTAGACAATATTTTGGAAAGTTACAGAGAATGTAATGTACGTTGTATGTCTCATATTAATATGAAGGGCTCACTATTTTTACAATAAGCTGTGAAACTTTTCACTCCTTTTACACGGTTTATCACTATTTTGGGACTACTTTAAATATAATGTTTACTGCTAGTTGCCAAACAAGACATTACGTAAAGTTGTTTTTGTTCGCATAGTACAAAGCTATACAAAATATACTCTGTTTACCGCGGTAAATCAAACCCAGTAATTTTGTATTGTAAGTTCACAGACTTATCGCTTACTCATAAATGAGAATTTTGCAGTGTAATATGACACTATGATTTTAGGTTTAGACATGCGTTTGATCATACGTAATAACATATCTTTATCACAATAAAAAAGTCAGGAGCCTGCATTTGTTTGTTCGTTTTATAGTAAAGCTATTGTGGGATATTTGTTGTGCCAACCGCGGGAATCGAATCCCGAATTTTAGCTTTCTAAATCCATAAACTTACCGTTGTCCCATCAAAGGAACAAAAGCTTGTAATAAGAGTTAATGTTCATAGCGTCTCCCATACTTTTATACAGTTAGAGCAAATACAACACAGTTTGAGTACGGGTCTTCTTTACGATTTCCTCGTGCTATACATATTGCTGAACTTCTACGGATCTGGTACTAGGATCCAGTTTTGGATTCCCCCTCCTCTTTTTCGTTTTCTGGCTAAAGATGGAAACCTCATAATCAGTTTTAAAACTGTCTCTTTTGCGCTTGTTTTGTTGTAGCAAAGTCACATCGGAATATCTGTTCCACTCAGTAAAATCTAACCCCTAATTTTAGCATTGTAAGTTTTAAGACGTCTCGATTGAATTGGAATTGATATTTTACTAACATTATCAACCGTCTTACAACCCATTTCCCCAGCTACAACCCAAATATTAGTCTCAATAAAGTTAACATTATTACCTTTCAAAGTTATAAATTTCCCTTCCTATCGATCAAAGGGGATCTCGTAACTTTTTTTTTCAGTTAAGTACTTCTTACACAAGATTGTTTGTTTGAAGCAACAAAATGGGCTATCTTTGCTCTGCCCACCACGATATGAAAACCCAGTTTCTAGCGGTGTAAGTTCGCAGACATACTGCTGTGCCACAAGGGGACCTAAAAAATTAAATAATTAATAATAATATTATTTCATTAATTATATTTTATATAAAACAAATGCTGTTATGTTAATATACAAATAGTTGCAACCCGCAAAATGTGCTGGTTCTCATGCCCTTTGCTTGGATTTTCCTTATTTCATCTCTTTCACACACACCATTTAACATACACTTTCTTACACGCATTATGTGTTAGGTGATAAATCCTGGCCTATTTAAAAAGAAAACAAAAAATACGGACACGCAAACAAACTCACATAGAATTAACTTTATTTAACAAAACTACACAAAACAAACACTAAAGTAATTATATCTGTGATAGTGCAAAAACTATTAAATAGTTATGATCGTTCAGCGTACGATACGGTTTTATGAGTTGTAACCAAGAAAGTAAAAAAAAACAAAAAACATAAGATCTCCAGTAAAGAGTAGAAGTGTTTATTGCTGCCTATGAAGTGAATCGAAGTTAAATTATTGTAAAGTTGTAATGAAGGCAAACTTAGCTAAGTATGCAGAAACTTCGGAATGCATGTTCACAAAGTGATAAGTATAGAAACTTTATTTAGTGTAATGTTAATTTTTTAAGGGAATTACACGCACGTTATGTGTCATTTATCTGAAATACTATGCAAATAAAACAATAAAAGTGAAATGGAAGCCAGTTGTTACGTGAGGACAACGACTTTCTGCCATCATGCAACGTGTAAGTTACATTGCAAAGTTTTTACTAAGCAAAAAACAGATAAGGTGATTCTGACTGGAAAATCCAGTATGCAAACTGGACACTTCGGACAGAGACCTTTCTAACGATATGAGATTTGTAGAGTATAACCTAGAAATATGCAAGAAAATTTCTGAACAATCAAAGGTGAGCGTATTATTTATGTTGATTTATTACTTAAAAGTTAAAACTACAAATGTTAAATTTAGTAACAGAAGTTGAATTTGTCCAGATCTTAGTGCTAAGCTCATATTACTTAGGATGAGAAAAAACAGGACTATTTCCATTATAAACACGGGTAAGAGACGGTAAACAAATTACCTTTAACTCTTTTAATAGAACATCGTATCTCTCGGTGTGGCTGAGCAGCATCTGGTGGCGTAACATGGTTCGCTAAATGCAAAATAGATAAAGAAAATTTTTGTTATAAATTGAAATTTTAAACATATAATTCGAATGTTATAATTGTATAAAACACGCCTAACATACGTTAGATTAGTTGGGCTTTTTTCGCACAGTCTATTGTCTAAAAACAACGATATTTTAAGGGTGCCAATAAATTATGAAACTGAAATTGAATTAATTTTTAATGAAATGGTAATTAAAACAAATCTTATCAAATGTAATAGCGTTTATAGAAGTTTTATTTTTTATTAAACGAAACGAACCGAGTTTATTATATATAAAAACAGAAAAATAATATGTGATCAATATGCCTAGAAACTTTAACTACCGGATGAATTTAATTATAACACACTCATATGCAAGTCATAACCTAAAGGTGGAGGTGTGACAAAGTAAAACTATAGAATGAACCATTAGATAATATCCTTGTTCAATTAATTCATGCTATAAAATTTAATACCTAGGCTTAAATTAGCACATTAATTATTCTGAATATTCCTGGTTCTGAACTAGAATTCCCATTTAAACTAAAGTTTTTAGTATTATATTGTAAGAACTATAAAAATATTGGATATATATAATATCTACATATCGCACCTTGATAACATTGCGTTCTTACCTTCCAATACAAAGAGTGTAACCACTGATCTCGAATGTAAAGGTTGTTGACCTTGAAAGAAAAAAAATAAATATTTTGTAATATTTTATTTACCTTAAATGTTTACGAAATTAAACCTCAAAATTGTAACATGAGAACCCGGAAATCTGAGAAAAATAAAGAAATTTCACACGTGTATGTATTATAACTGTCTTTTTTTATTTATGCCTTAATAAAAAAAACGTGCCCCACGTTGGCTCAGAGTTAAAAGTGTAAGTTTATAACGCTAAACATCACGTTTTAAAATCTGTAGTGAGAAGAAGATAGATAGCCTATTCTGTAGCTTCACGTTTAACAAAAACAAATAACCGACTTTTCAAACTGTACAGAGGTCGAGCACGTTATATTAAAAATATTTTAAATATGTACCTCAGGAAATTACGCGACAACCACAGTCGATGTGAAGTCGCGGTGGACAGGATGCATCAAAATCACGTTCTAACATTGTTTGGCAATGTGTAGTAAGTGTGATGCATTCGAAAACAGATCGCTTCAGAGAAGGGCATGTAACATTCCTTTACGATTTAAATTATTTATATGCTCGTAAAGATATGTTCAGATTCGGGACTTACACTTTTTAAGACGGGATGCCCCTTGCAATCAATGACACTGGAAGACAAAGGAATATGTATCATCCAGAAAGGGACCTGCAACAAGTGACATCACAGCCGTAGTGCGCGAAGTGCGTTGTTTTGTAAAAGGTAGGAGTTCTTGGACACAGAGTTGAGTGGAAAGCTTTCACGTGCCTCAGGCATCAATAGCAACATAACTAAGATTGGTCTCTGCTTGGAAACGAGGTTAACAGGGTATAGGCTCACCAAGTTAAGGCTTTCAGTTAACCTTCCATTCGACAGTCGCACCTCTCAAGCAGATGAAGAATGAAACTATTCGTGCTATTCCGTATAAAGCCATATTGCTCAAGTCGTTGTGCACAACATGGTTAATAGAAAGTAGGCAGCGTTGTGCTTTGGACATGGCAGCTTTAAGACGGAGCCTATTGAAATAGAAATTACATTATAGGGATATTATCAAGGTGTACTTTGTGGTAGAACATGATCGAACTTGGACAGAACGATCTTGTGAGGTTCTAAAACCGTTTTAACTTCACATACCCAACTCTCTATGTATTATCCTGTTGAAATATAACTAAACGCTCATTTAAGTATCACGTACCCAACTCTTTATGTATTATCCTGTTGAAATATGACTAAACGATAATTTAAGTATCACGTACCCAACTCTCTATGTATTATCCTGTTGAAATATGACTAAACGCTAATTTAAGTATCACGTACCCAACTCTTTATGTATTATCCTGTTGAAATATAATTAAACGCTAATTTATGTATGAATTTGTATGCTTAAAATAAAGGTTAAAATAACAAATTAATAACTGTATTCACACACTATCTTATCGTCAAAAGATTAAAAATGGTATACTACAACTTGAATAAATTACCTCTTTTTTTTAAAATCCCAACTAGTCAACACCACCCAACGCCCACTATTAAACCACTTACACGTTTGGTATTTTGATTTTTTTCTACCACCTGATTTCCAGTCATCCACGACACCACCCCTTGTAACCTTTTTATGTTTAGTCTTTTTATCACATTTGTACTTTGATGAACGTTGTTGAGACAAAACTCGAACCCTTCTTCAGTGTTTCTTTTTCATGTAATTTTATTCTTTGTTGCTCTATAATGTATAAATAAATTAACATGTCTTGCAAATTCGTGTCGTTATTCTCTGTTCACAAAATAATACAGGTTGAAAAAAATATTTAAGATTATCTCTTTGAGTTGGCTCCAATGGAAACCCAACTCGCATATATTAACGATAAGACCATATTAGTTACCATGGCTACAATCAAGCAATCTTTTATTTATATATAAATCGTCCATTTACGTCATTATATAAAAAACTAGAAAGTTAAAAGTGCTTTACGCTCTGAACTACATACTTTGCGGTAACACTTTTTTAACGATATGAACGTGTACTGATATATTTGATTTCACCAAAAGGTTATAATTACAGTTGCTTTTTCTGGTCTTTCAGTGTTTTGTCTGTGTAATATTACTTTTTTATCATTCTTTCTTTATTAACCTTAACATGATGTACTCATCTGAGTTAATTAATGGGAGATTTTAATATAAAAGTTAATTTTTTAAATAAGCAAAATAAAGGAGGCTTTTATTCTAGATGAAGTTTAAGTCGCAATTATGTTTTTTTTAATGTTTTCGTTTTCATTGTTATTATCGAGGGTAACTAAAAATTCCAGAAATGATTTTTCTGTTCAATATTCTGAATAATCTAAGACAATAAAAAAAATGTTAAATTATCGATACTTGAACATCTTACTCAACCATATTAATCTACATAATATAACATTACTGTCTGTTGTCTTCGCAGGGTGTGGATGGATTTACCAAAGTTGGTGTAGAAGTTCACTAAGTCACATAAAGTTTCAGTTTTGCGTTTTGTAGTTTTTTTTGGGGCGTTTTTGCATATTCGTATTTTTACATGTTAATAAATATTCGCCAACTTTGGTTTGTTGGAACCATGCGGAGGTACATGCAAATTGCAGTTTCATATTGCGTTTTGCAGTTTGTATGAGCATTTGTAACAATTACATACGACGGAATCAACTTTTCATGTTCTAGGATAACCTTTCATCAATCGTAAATTATACAACTTACGTCCAGGGGAAGGGTATTACAGCTAGTATATATATATAAAAATATACTGCTATTTGTTTTACATTTTCTCGACTATTCGAAACAAGTCTTTTCTAATTACAATTTTCTAGCTATTTGCAAATGTGTGAGTATCAGCATAACGTAACACACATATTGAGAGTTACTAACACATAATAATAGCAATGTTCTAGATGCCGTCTTGACGGTCTTGAGAAACCTTAAAAACACACACACACTGCACAATGACATTAACTACGGTTAACTAAACGAAGAGCAAAAGAGTCCATTGGAAGAATGGGACTGTTGTGATGAAGTTGTTTCCAATCTTTTTTTTTTTTTTAAACAGCAACTACATTGCAATATGACAGAAGGTTGTGAAGTTTTGGCTTGTGAGCCTTCTGGAAATATTCTAAGCCTTATTGAGATGGTTTTTTGGGTTGGAAGGTTCTCTTTCGTAACCATAGCCATCAGTTTGTATATATGAGCATTTCTCATATTTTCTTGAGGTAAGGTTTAGGAGCCTAATGTTAACAACACCTTTCCTTTTGAGTTTATTAGCTTTTAGAGAATATTCAAATGTCTTATTGTTCAAAATATTATGTGTTTTATATCTGCGTTATCTTGCCATGTTGCTATACGAATATTATGTCTCGGAACTGCAGCATAGTTATCCAGTGCACAAATTATGCATGATAGAATTGGACTGTTGATTAGTACAGTAATCCCGGAAAAGGTCAAACTAGTATAGAAGTGTGAAACAAGTCCATCCATCTCTCGCATCTGTGGTTACACGCCACCTATACTGGTATATGTAAATTGTTGTTACGTAGTGTTGTTAACTTAATGGAATTTTATAGATTCCTATTATGTATATAATATACTTCATAGTGATAACTCGTTACTACTTTCCTGACCCATCGTTTATTGTTATATGAAAATACTCACATATTCATGCATATATACATATTGAACCTGAATCATCACTCACAATAATAAGTTAGTTTTACTATATGTCGTTTAAAATTTTATCAGATTACAAAGGCTTCAACTATGGAGGTAAACATCTCCTACCTGTACTATAACAGAACTTCCTGGAATCACTAATCTAATGCACATCTTCCGCGAAGACGTCCAGTTAGGAAGACAATAGATCTCCTCAATCTGGGAGTAAAGAATGGGATGTTCCATGAAACCGCTAGGCTGTGAAAGATAAGGAGAAACCGTTTAGCATGCATGCACTTACACATACACACACACACACACACACACACACATATGAATTTTACAAAATGCAGAGAAAATTGTTCATAAGAATAAGGATTTTTTTTGAATAACTGGGTAAGATATCTTTACACAGAAACATAAAATAGTTTGTTTGTTTTTTGAATTTCGCGCGAAGCTACACTAGGACTATCTGTGCTAGCCGTCCCTAACTTAGCAGTGTAAGACTAGAGGGAAGGCAGCTATTCACTACCACCCACCGCCAACTTTTGGGCTACTCTTTTTACCAACAAGTAGTGGGATTGATTGTCACATCAAAACGCCCCCCACGACTGAAAGGGCGAGCATGTTTGGTGGGACGGGGATTCAAACCCGACGACCCTCAAATTACGAGTCGAGCGCCTTAACCATCTGGCCATACCGGGTCAACATAAAATGGAGAAAGCTGTTTATAAAACATTGTAAACCTATTTTACTGAACACGATTTTTTCTCCAGAGAAAGATAATGAATTCATAAAAATGAGTAGTATATAAATATTTAATTTATGACAAAAAACTATCCTAAAAATCTAGGATAGGTGAACGAAATAATAGCTCACGTAGTCTTCCACTCTGTTTCTTATGTAGAAGGCAGTGGAACCAGGTGTTTCATAATTCGATACTCTAACCACGAGACCACAATATTTTGTCCATAAAAAACACTAATATTGCTTACTTAAGAACTAAAACAATACCAACTATTGATATGTAACTTCAAAGGAAATGATGCACGAGTAATAAATTCATCTTGCTTGCCATTTAAAACCATACGAACATTTTCATATTTTTTATCATGCTATTGTTTCTTTGCAGCATTTTAATATACCTTGGTTATATTGTTATACCAATAATATCACAGCTTCATGATTCGAAATAATAATTTTTCATCATAATCAAATGTACAATTTAAAGACAGTAATAGTGCGACATCAGAGATTTCAAGACGTCATTCGTCTCGTAGTTATTTATATTTGAACATCACAAGATATAACTCAGAGAGAATTATTTAGATGTTACATTTATCATGCGAAAATAAACAAGATTATGTATTTAGAAGAACTGGAAAACCTTACATCAATTTTTTGAACATATTTTGGCCTCAAACTACCTTACTTACGAAAGCTGTGATTTACATTCAATCTATATACTCCATATATATAGATATGTTGTTTGTTTAGAATCAAGCACAAAGCTACACAATGAGCTATTTGTGCTCTGCCCACCACGGGAATTGAAACTCAGTTTTAAGCGGAGTGAGGCTGCAGATAAACCGCTGTATCACTGTGGGGGTATATATATAATTTAAAAAAAATCTTTCATATACATCTGAAGTATAAGGGTCTTTTTTTTACTAAACTTTTATCAAAATGTGTTAATCCCTCCAGCACGTACCATAAATTTTGGAAGGCAAAAAAAACGCTCGTAGTGGTACAGCGGTATGCCGCCGAACACACACCGCTACAAACTGGATTTCGATATCCGTTGCCCCCCCAGTAGCTCAGTGGTATGTCTGCGGACTTACAATGCTAAAATCCAGGTTTCGATATCCGTGGTGGGTAGAGCACAGATAGCCCATTGTGTAATTTTGTACTTAATTCAAAACAACAACAAAAACAACAATCGACATCCGTCACGGGCAGAGCACAGATTGCTCATTGTGTAGCTTTGAGCTTAATTCCAAACAAACAAACAAACAAAATTACATTTAACCTATATGAAAGTTAGTGTATGTCACGTTACATCACGTTCGATTTCTCGAAATAGAAGAAGTCATAAAAGCCAAAATGCATTTATTCATATTTAATAGTTTGATTACTATCTGTCCGTTACGATTTTAGTGACGGGAGTGAAAGGGAGACATGAAGCCTTATATGTGTAGTGAGTGTTGGTATAATAAGCCTAAAGTAAAGATGTAGTGTAGGATCACTGATCATGGGTCCAAGTACATAAAATTTATCATGAAAGTAAAAATATCGATTCAATTTCAAATTTTAATCGTTTCTGTGAGTTGTTTTTTGTTATATAACCAATGCTTTAAATACAAGAAACAAACCTCTTTAATCAATGCATACCCTAAATTAAGAAATCAAAAAATATTTTTCGAGATTTGTTGTCTATACATTTCATTTTATGTTTTTAGTATATAACAATATTAAGCTTCTGATGAAACATAGTGTTATTAAAACACGCTGACTCTTCTAGAAGCTGTCATTCTAATGGATTACAATTTTTCCTGCCATTTGTAAAACCCACACCACACAATGGTACGGTGTATGTGATAGTATAGTAACATAACCTAACTGCTGTAATGGGTTATATGACATTTGATATTGCTAGATGTTGATGCAACTGGAGGAGTTGGGGTGAGGGTTGTAGTATTTGCCCCGACATTTTGATAGGCTATACGTTAGTGATTTTAAAAACAAAACGTTATATCAAGTTAGTAAGTAATACCGTTGCAGTAGTCATTTAAAGTGTACTAAAAAGCGTTAAGTTTGTTCACCTGAACGATAATTCATTTACACAGTAGAGTAACCAATCATGCCAGAGATATTTATAACAAATGCATATTCGACCCTTATTTTGAGCTGCTGACTACAAAGAAAACATTCAGTTGACATCATCCGTCACCTAAACAGAATATTTTAACAGAAAGGTTCTCGGTTACTTACTTCGATATAGTTATCAAGAAGTCAAGCTTGACCCCATGTTTTAGGAATGTTTCTAATGGTGGTTATGAAACTTTAAAATACGGACTTAAAAAGTCGATTTGAACAAAATAAACCATTGTTATAAGAGACAAGTGAAGTGCTAATTATGAGCTACCGGCGGATGTCGAAAAAAATAAATGTTCTCAAACACTTTGACCGACTTTCACCAAAACAACGAAACAAAAAAATCAGCTTGTGTTTATAAAGATAATGTTATAGATAAATCTCCTTATCTACCATCAAGTGGAATTATATTCTTTCGTGAAATATCAAATGGCAGTATGATATATAATATAACTAAATAGCAACTGATGTTTTCTGTGACTATTCAACTTAGCTTTCATATTATGACGTCACTGGTTCGGAACTCTAGTGCTTTAAAAAATCGAATATCTTGCGTGACAGGAACAGCACGAGCCTCGTGAACTAATGGCGTAGGCAACACCAGTAAAGATTAAACCTACATTATTTATTTTTATTTTCTGCACTTCCACAATGTAAGAAATATGACGCATGGAATTAGTTACAAGATTTCTTAACCAGTTACTTTTTGTTGGTTATTGAGAATATAGAAACAATAATAAAAAAAAGCAAAAAAGTTATTTGTTGAGTTCGCTAAACAAAGAGAAATGCGTGTAATGTATGTATGTATGTAGCACACTGCACGCAATGCTTCCGATTTTCTTGAACTTGATATTCACAGATGCTATTCAGCCCAACCGTATAATTGTTTTACTTAATAAACTATATCGATGAATCAGCGTTATGAATGAAAAGATTCTGCTGTGTTTGTCTCTCGTGGTTAAAAAAGTGTTGGAACCAGTTGGTTTCAGTGAACGTAATGCAACTTATCTGAATAATTGAGCCTAAAACATACTTTACAAATTGTTTTATTTA
The DNA here is from genome assembly GCF_004210375.1 of Tachypleus tridentatus. Taxonomy (NCBI): domain Eukaryota; kingdom Metazoa; phylum Arthropoda; class Merostomata; order Xiphosura; family Limulidae; genus Tachypleus; species Tachypleus tridentatus. The sequence continues at coordinate 52,284,323 of NC_134825.1, read as the reverse complement.
GTTTGAATTTCGTGCAAAAATACGCGATGGCTCTGAGCTCGTCGTCCCTAATTCAGCAGAGAAAAACCACCAAGCTGTTACCACCATCTCTTGAGCTTCTATTTTATTATCAAATAGTGGGACTGTTTAGAAGGAGTCCCATGATTGTATGGGCGCGGATGTTTGGTGGGAAGGCAGTTCGAATCCGCAGATTACGAGTCGAGAGCACTAACCAACCGGCCATGCAAAACCTTTTGCAAACTGATTCTAGTAAAATAAACGTAATTTCAAACGTATCTTAGAACGACTGATATTGGTATTAGCACTTTTACTAATAAAGCAAAAGATGACCTAGGAAGGTCGAAACGTTGTTCTCTGCTTATCAGTAAAAGTGTTAATACCCATACCAGTCGTTCTAAGATACATTTTTATTTCAAGGCGGTTTCTCGTCATCAAGAAACATAGTTTCAGTACTCTAAAAATATATTAAAATATCGGTCTCGTCTGGTGCACGGTCTAAATTGGTAGAATTTTATCAAAGTATTAACATTTGTTCTTTGTTTTAGGCGATTATTGAAAGTTTCTGTTTTAGAGATGGCTGACTTGCCATCACGAGGATGAAACTCAATGCTATAAACTAAGAGAAGTTCTCCTCGCTGCAACCATAATCTCGGGTTATAAATAACAATAATGCTACTCTGTACATAGAGACATCCTGTTCCGAACCTGCTGTGCCTTTAAACCAAGTTAATCTGAGTCGACGTATTTATGAGATCAAATAGAACTGCCCTAGTACATACCCTCCGTGATGACGTCAGTAATATTATTTCTTCCACCCTAGATTTCCGCAACACCATCTGCTCTATCATACACAAGTTCTAAACTGTTAGTCATCCCACAGCAGAATCGATTGGCTAAACAGAGAGCGTTACTGCAGTAGTAGCGTTTGGTATGCAAACTGAACAGGTTTTATGGTGGTAGGAACAAAATTAATTAAGAAACGCATGAAATTAAACTACTCATTTATACCTTGCTAAAGTCTATAGGATGTGTTGAAGTGTACAGACTGGGCATACGTGGAATAAAAGAATTCTATTTTGAATTCACTTTATTCTAACCTATGTAACACACATCTTATCGTAAAACATCAACTCGACATTTCAGAGTTGAGTGTACACACCGTATCATAGCTTTGAAATGCATGACTTACACACCCGAATCAGTTTAGTGCTACTATAGCGTCATATCTGAAAAATACGTGAAAAATGTTTTTGTTAATTTCATAAAATAATGCTTGCTTTAGTTAGTCACATTCTAACAACCACGAGATATAAGAAGTGTTATTTCCACCTAGTATAATATCAAGATGCTTGAACTGTTGTTTGAAAGTACCATAACGAGTTTTATTTCGTTAGTATTGTACATGTATAGGTAGATATGTTCGTAAAAACGAATGCTACTTTTTACGGGTCATCATAAAAAAGAATAATGTATATTTAGCATCAGAATGTTTTTCTGAAGCAATGACATTACAACTTAGAATTTGTATATATTTATAACCCTGTGAAAATTATTGGTACTTGCTACGATTTATAACAACTCTTACATCTGAATGAAGTATCGCAAAGTTAAGCAATAACTGAATTACTCGTTCAGATAAGCCTATCTAAACATTAGTTTATCGCATTTGAACTCAAAACTTTAACTAAAAGTACTTACACATTACTGTGTACAACGTTATCTCAACATGTTGCTTAATCTCTACCTTAGTGGGAGGTACATCCGTAGACTTATAAGGCTATATACTGAATTTTAATACCCGTTCTGGGCATAACAAAAATATTCCATTGTATAGCTTTGTGTTAACAAGAACAAATAAATAAGTTTAGGACAGTCCAGGAACTTGTTGCATAGGGATACAATCATTTCATGGATTTGTTTGTTTGTTTTGAATTTCGCACAAAGCTACTCGAGGGCTATCTATGCTAGCCGTCCCTAATTTAGCAGTGTAAGACTAGAGGGAAGGCAGCTAGTCATCACCACCCACCGCCAACTCTTGGGCTACTCTTTTACCAACGAATAGTGGGATTGACCGTAACATTATATCATTTCATGGAAGAACTAAATTAGAACACAAACACACGCACATATGTACCTAGCTACCTTAACATTCTTTTGTTTTGTTTTTGGAATTACGCGCAAAGCTACACAAGGGCTTTCTGCGCTAGCCGTCCCTAATTTATCAGTGTAAGACTAAAGGGAACGCAGCTAGTCATCACCACACACCTCCAACTCTTGGACTACTCTTTTACCAACGAATAGTAGAATTGACAGCTAGAAAGACGAGCATGTTTGGTGCGACGGATATTCGAACCAGCGACCCTCAGATTACGAGTCGAAAGCCTTAATCCACCTGGCCATGCCGGGCCTTATGTGAACATTCTTCACACGCAACACATACGCACACACACACACATATATATGTATAGGTACGTGTACAATAAAAACAATAATTACTATTTATAACGATTCACACCATGTTCTTACATTAGAAGAAAAATTAAGACGCTTAATTAATCTGATAACGTGTTTGATGCCATTTCACATTTTACTTCTAGTTGTTTTTGTTTGTATAACCGAAAACGATAAATTTACAAGCTGTAAATCAATCTAATAGCCAACTCAGTCTCATCGAAATGTTTATAAAGTTTATTGTTGCTTTACAGAATGTCAAGAGTTATTTTATTTAATGCAGTAACGAGAAACCTAAAAAAGAGACACGGATTTATGACCACATGTTGTTACTTTTCTTTTGTTTTTAATAGTCGTATATTCGAAGAGAGAAAAATCAAAATACAGCCAATTAGGTATAGAATCAAACATTTAAGAACACATATAAATCGCTGTAATAATAAATAGACACTTCTTTAACGTGATATAAATCTTTGTTTGACAATTTTTGTTTTTACTGTTCTTTAAATTATTATGCATCAGGGTAAAGAACCTAACGTCATGTTTAATACAATGAATTAACCGCTGACGGAGCTGGCACAGAATGTAACCTTAAATCTAGAAAGACGTCATACCGACTTACTGATGTCATATATGACGTAAGTGGAGATCCGGTATCTACAGATATGTCTCGTATCTATACATTTCAGCCTCAACTAATAATTTAGATTTAAGATTAGAATTTGAGGTCAGTATAAGTGTACGATAAATAGAAATAATAGGTAATCGTAGTAATTTTTACTGGCTGTTATAAGAAACTGTGTTATTAAAACCACATGCACTTTACAAAACAGTAAATATTCATGTAAGGGCTTTAAAAAACTAATATAAAATAATTTAACATGTAGTAAGAAAATAAAGTAAAATGTCCATTCTTAGTTTACTGATACTGAACATAACAACATGAAGTGTATCTTCTCCAGAAAGCAAAAGGTCCTCTTGACGACGAAAAATTTAGATTTTATGAAAACCTTTTCTTATCAGTTGCTGAGGGTTAATCGTAGTTTGTGTGTCTAGATATCATGCTTCCCTCAATAAAGTACTGGCCACGCTGCATGATAATGGATCATGTGTTTTCTATCATGTTTTATAATAGCTGAGGGTTAATCGCGGTTTGTGTGTCCAAGTCTCCTGTTTCCCTCGGAGCTACCTTCTTCATTTATTGTCTTGATGATGAGAAATCCACTTGAAATAAAAATATATCTCAGAATGGCTGGTATGGATATTAACACTTTTATTGGTATGGAGAGAACAATGTTTCGACTTTCCTAGGTCATCTTCAGGTTAAGAAAGAGATAATTTGAATGTGACCGTTTACGGATACATGTCTTTGGGACGAGCGTATAAACGGGTACGGGACATGTAAAACATTTTTCTCTCAATATCAATAAAAATGTTAATATCCACACTAGGTGTTGTGAGCTCCAGCGTTCAGTTTGACGGCCGCTATTACGCAGTATTGACCGACGTCACGAATTCCATTGTGAAGGCCAACAAAGTCAGTTTTTAACCCAGTATTTTAACAAATTGTTCATAGACGCTCCATTATACATTACATGGACGTTGTCTTTCAAGATTACGTACAAACCTAATACATGTAGTCCAGGTGCGCGCAGCTACGTCTTTCCAGGCTTTGCGTGTATGTGTGTTTTCTTATAGCAATGCCAGCCACATCGAGCTATCTGTCGAGTCCACTGAGGGGAATCGAACCCCTTGGGTTTGTCAAAGAAGTGGATAACATAAACACCTTAGGCTCATTTAAACGTGTAAATTAATGCTTCTTGGCCATATATATATATATATTAGGTTGAGGAATAATTCGTGAGCGTTTTTAAATAATTTCATTCAAGCATTACATGCAAGACTATACAATACTTCAATGCATGAACACATTACACCCAAAACATTTATTATGATACTTTATTTCATGTAATACCTAGGTATATAGTATGCATTGTTTTAAACGAAATTGCAAGAAATTAAATGCGAAAAGCAGATGGTGTCGAAAATGCTCGATTTTGTCTACTTGACATTCCATTTAATGAGCTGAAAATGAAAGCAAAAATTAAAGACATGAAAATCAAACACACCATCTATTAGAGCAAAAAATTATCTACCAAATGACATGAAATATTTTGCGAAAGCATTTCATTTATGAATATGTTTGTTTAACTTGAAAAAACGCTCACGAATTATTCCTCAACCCAATATATAGTAAACGACTTCTATCTCGCCTAATTCGTGTCATTACGTTCTCTCGATAGTAATTATATGGTTCAGATTTGCTTTATTTCCCAGTGAAAAACCTTTTTCATATTTTCTGTACTATGTTGGAAAGTTTTACCACCTCTAGGTCGGCATCAGATCGAAGCTTTCGCATTACAATTGTAACTTTCTTTACTACGATTAAAAGCATTTTTCATGCAGTTTCCTTTCTATCACCAACGTATCCAATAAGTACCTTAAGCACTTGTAACTAATTCTTTTTTAACAAGCTATGGCTCTTTGTGAACTATACTTGGTACCTTTGATTAGAATATGTGTAACAAGCACTTTCTGACAGGGTTAATTTTCGTAAAAGACCAGTTTACGGACTCAGGTAATGAAAAATCCTTAATGTAAATAAACGGGGTGTGCTTGCTTTCCATGTTCATCGTGTAACTGGTGTACTCCAGGCTTTACATTTTTTATACGTTGCTCTGTGAATATTCTTCTAAAACAAAACAAACAAAATCCGTGATGACGAGAAAACCCACTTGTAGAGAAAACTATATACTTCAAAATGGCTGGTATAGGTAGAGAGAGCACTAGTAGAAGAGCTACTGGTCAGTAACCCTTTCTTTCTTTGTGAACCTGACGAAACGTTGTTCGCTTCTCTACCAGTGCTTTCTCTACCCATACCAGCCGTTTTTAAATATATAAAACAAACAAAAATCTAACGTAACAGGAATTCATGAGAGTTGTAAGGGGCGTTCAAGAACAATTGTTCGCCATCATATCTATAGAAGAAAAGTATGTTTCGGATTTCTATCTGATTGAAGATTTTAAAGGATCGTGGACTTAAGAAGTTAAGTCGTGAAGAAGTTCCGGGTAAGGAAGATAAGACTTTTTTTAATTCTGTCGTTGAGAATGTTGTTTGAAGTTTAAATGTGCCAAGACATGTCACACAAATATTTAGTTCCAATTCTGAACAAAATCATGTTGATGAATTTCAGTGAAAGTAAAAATTAATAACAAGTAATTAAATGGCAGTTGAACTAATTAAATTAAATGACCAAATATGTAATACCCTTCTTCGGTGAAGTGTGTGGGATAAATCCTAAAGCCAAAATATACCCGTGGGAATAATGCTTTGGAAAATTGTCAAGAACCTGCCGTGAACTTATATATTTTGGTGCTAAACCAGTGTCTGAGGCGCCACAATTCATTTTAGCAAATTTTTATAATAAATTGTAATCAACCTTCTACCATCAGAGCTAAAAAGTGGCATAAAGTGAAAGTATGTTATTATTGCTCGATTGCAATCGTTTCCAATAGTGTCACTACCTGCACGGGAATAAAAAAGGCAAATTAAAATTATACTTCTCCGCCTTAATTTGACATTTCTTAATATATTACTGCAAAACTTAAGAATCAAAATATGCTAAAAATGTACCATCATACCAGTACTCAGCTTTTGATTTGGAGAAAGCCTTTATAACTTAAGATCTTTGCTAATAAAGAGAAATTGTTCTAATAAGTATTATTTACCATCTCCGCCTTAATTTGACATTTCTTAATATATTACTGCAAAACTTAAGAATCAAAATATGCTAAAAATGTACCATCATACCAGTACTCAGCTTTTGACTTGGAGAAAGCCTTTATAACTTAAGATCTTTGCTAATAAAGAGAAATTGTTCTAATAAGTATTATTTACCATTAGGTTTCAGTATAGTTAGGCCATTAGGCTTAAAACGAAGTTTGAAGGTTTTCATGTTATGACTGATAAACGTTAAGTAGCTGATGTAACTACTATGTAAATAGGGCAGTTAAATTTAGCCAATCAAATCGTAAGACCCTTCCTCTTATAATGCACATAAATTTTTGTTGGGTTTTTTAGAGCAAAGGAATGTATGCTTTGTCCATCGCGGGTTATCGGACTCAGGATTTTAGTGTTGTAATTTCATAAAGGTACCGTTGTCCCACGGAAGACTGCGCTTAAATTTTACGTTTTGTTCGATCGCCAAAATAAAACACCTGTTATAAACTTATCTTTGATTATGCAGTGATTTTATCGTCGATTTAAAGTTTGTATGTTTATTCCAGAATTTCACATCAAGTGACCTGTCCATAGCAGTTCCTGATTTGTAATTAATATCTAGGAGAAAGGCAGTTAATGATCAGCACCCGTTGTCTACTCTCTGGATATTCTTGTTTGACAGAAGAGTGAGATTAAGCTACCACTCTTATAGCCTCTGGAGGTGAGGAGCCATGAATCCTCGGTTTCACACTCAGAAAGCGTTACTTATGTGGCTATGCCCGGCCCTTTCTTGGGTAAAAATATGAGATGAACAATTTTTTTTTACACATCTTTTACGCATCCATGAACATCATATAAAATTGAAACTGAGAAACCATTTATTCATTTAAACCCGAACCCATTCAGAACTTTGATGCTGATAGATTGCATGACTAAATATCGCTGCCTGGAATTAGACATATAAAACTTAAAATCAGAGTTTCAGTCATTCAGGATTTCCTTATTGCGAAACGACATAGCTTACATCTTTTTTACTTTTCCGATTGGCAGATCCTTACGTAGTAAATTCTATGTAATTACGCGGAAATTTGCAAACCGAATTAAAAAAACACATTGGTTAGAAACCGTGAAAAATATTGCGAGATGATGACGACAGCCAGTGGGGAAAGAGGGACTATACACCTAACAAGAAGTACCTTACCTTCAGATATACTTTCGGATGTTTGCTGGTGACTCAGCAGTAAATATAAGGGCTTATAAATCTAAAAATCTCTACCATTCAACTAATTTTTTTCGTCAGGTTTGAAACTCTTTAATCCTTATTTATGTGCTGTTCATGAAGATTGTTGATATATATTTAACACCTTGAATGTATGTTGTATCCTGACCAGCCTGATGAGCTATTCTATTGGGTGGAAGTTCTCGTCGGCACTGGATACAGTGTATATAGTGTGGTTAACATATAACGTATTCTCCTTTGCTTTCACTTGTACTTAGAATTAATAAATAACACCTTTTCACCACTTCAAGTCAATGCTTCTAGTCGGACAGCCTTATGAATCGGATCAGGAATAAGGTTGGCTAAAGATAGTCTTGATGTGACATCACCCTTGAACATTTTCGATATAATCATCAATAGTTTGTGATCAAAAGTACGTAACGTAACTCTAAAGATGGAAACTGAAAAACAACTTATTAAGTAATAAACCAAAGTATATGTAACAACCGATTAAATATATACACTGTTATAAATCATTATATAATAAAACTAAAATCTATAAAAAGTAAAATGCACTAATTTACCAACCGGAGTTTCTCGCTATTAAATGTATCAGAATTCCTTGAGAAATGTTTAAGCAAACTTGTTGACATCGTTTGTAACAGGGTTGGGTGCAGCATAATGAATGACTATGTTGCTGAATTGCAGATTCAAGCAAGGTTCAAGCCTCGCTCTGCTCTACCAGTGAACATGATTTGCACTTTCAACTATAAGAGTCAATCTTGTTATTCGGTTGAGAGTAGCCGCATAATAAACAGCACGTGCTACTGACCGATTGATTTCTTCTTATCAATTCCAAATAAAGGATAGCTAAGCCTACTCCTTAGGGGTTTCTTAACTGTCACACAAACCAAAGTGACACATGAGATGTTGCTTAGGTTGTAAAAATACCAATACCTTACGTTGTCTCCCACTATTTGCATACTCTTAATAACACATAAGTCTTCTTCTTAGGAGTTTCTGACCTGGCAGTTTAACTCATGTGCCACATAAAATGCTGTTAAGGTTGAAACAATATTAATTAACACTTAATGTGGTCTTTCACACGGTTCATAATCCTCATGCTTCTGAGGACAGCTTGAATAGCTCCATTCCATATATATATAGTAGTGGTTATATATTTGAAGTAACTCTAGAACCAGGTAAGCTATTATTGGTATATTAGGATAAGGCTTCTTTAATTTCAAATCAGCCAATCTATTTGTGTAAGTTATTAGACTTCTGTGCCACCTTGAACCAGACAACCTGATATTCTTGGTATACTATGAAAACAATATTTTATTTGTTTTCCACAAAGCAGAATTTATATGCTAAAATTCACTTTGGAAATAAAAAAAAAAGACTGGCTTCTACCAGAATCGAGGCTAATTGCTTAATTAAGCCAACTGGCAGGTCGATCAAAATTGAAATATTAAATTATTGGCCGAGGTGATTGAAAGAACAACAGTTCATACAGCTCATGCTGAATAACCATAGGCCTATCATGAATCCAAATTATGTCATCATTATGGCGTAATTAGAATGTTAGGAAGCAGCTGATTACTACAAACTATTGTTTTTTAAGTATCTTTAAGAATGTTCTCAAGAAAACGTTTGATAGAATTTACAGAAAACAATGACAAAATGTGCATTTGACATACAATTTTCAACACATAAAAGTTTTAACAAGAGTTTAGATAAAAACAGACAAATTTTATAACAGCTTCCCCTGAACGATATACTATATAGCCTCTCCGTTACACACATCACACAACTCTTATTTAAGGCCACCATATAGTTCCTCCAACTGAAACGAACAGTGTTTGCCTTGACTTATTGCCTTAGACTACGTATAGTAGAGATCGGTACTTTTAAATTAGGCTAAACTGTGGAGGTCTAACTGTTTAGCGTGATTGCTAAGATAAACTTTGTTACAAAACCTTTTATTATGAAATAAATTTGAAGACTGGTTTATAAAATGCAAAATGCAAGTGAATTTCAGTATTAATGAACTAACTGACCACAAGGCTTGAGACAAACAAGTGTTATATTACATGATAGCAGCTTTTGGTCTTGCAGATTGATTATATATATATAAATGTATATAGCGTCTGACACTACTACTATGTCTGTCGTTTTCTAGCACTTCAATAAGCAAGAGACCTCGTCGGTATTGCATATGGCAGACGTAATGTCGTTGACATATTATTATATATTCTTTTTTATTTTCACTCACAAGTTCTTAGAATTTACGTAGGTTGAGAACTGCGTAAGTGGGCACACATACAGTAGTCTTTAAGAAGAGAACCAGCTGTGATAGCTTGTTGGTTGCAGGGCCTACACATTTTGGGATAACTTCAGCCTCAGGAAGTGCCCCACTATTATCGTCTCCGACGTTGAACAAGGATACAGAGTTTATTAATGTTCACACATAAGAGTTAGTTTCCTCGAAATTAACATTCAATGGGGAATAAGCACACGAAATATTTGTCATGCAAGTTTATGGATTTGAAAAAAAATATGGGTTCCGTGGTGGACAGAGGGAAAAAAACCTATTGTATAAGTGCGCACTAAAACTAACAACAAAACACACACAAATTGAACCTTTTGACGTTCTACTTTAATTACAATATTATGTATATATATGAAGCACTTATCAATTTTTAATTTGCTATATTTGATTGTGAATTGTAAGAATCACTTTTTCTTGTTTTATCTTTTTTTTTTCTAGTTAGGAACGTCAATAATCTATGTGCAAACTACCAAAGTGTCTTATTATTATACTTTTTTTCTCAGTTTTTAGCATTAACATAATTCACTGATAGCTAAAAATTACCCACACTCTCTTTATACATGGAAGGTAACTCGAAAACGGCAAACCTTTTATTTTAACAATAAGATGCAGAGATTGTGTTCATACAATGAAAAAAACAAAGCATTTAAACTACATCTCGAAGTTCCACATTATTTTTATGTTATATATAAAGAGCACCATTTTATCGATTATGTCATTCTTAAATTACTACCTGGGTACCCATTCAATGCATTAGGAAGATTTTGAGGCTCAGAGGGATAAGATCCAAACGCCAACCTCCTATGTCACTTCTTAAGGGGCCTTAAAGTTACATAGCAGGTTTGGTAGCAATCGGTTCAGTGATTTACCAGTTATAAACGGAAATAAACACATACACCCACATACTTGTATTTTTTTGTCAGGCAATGATTCAGATAAGTTCGATAGGCCAGCTTAATTGCGTTCAACTGGTTGGTTGTTGTGGATTTTAAAGCAGAAAGTACCAGGACTATCTGTACCATGTGCTTCAATCTATTCACTGTAACTCTTTGTTCATACCACAGCATTCTAGATTCGCTTGCTATTTTTGTTTTCGTTTTAATAAGTTGTCCTTGTATTGAAACACACAGACTTAAACTGGGGAATGTAAAAGTAATGTATCAGCGTTTTAGTATTGTAAACATGAACGGAAAACAAAAATTGCCAGTGAAGTAGAATCATAGCAACAAAAACGTAAGACATCGAAGGAGGAAACGAAACATTAAGAGAAAAACGCTCAATACGAAGATTTCTAGCGGTCTCCTTCAATAATACGACTGTTTATCTATCTAACATTTCTTTCGCACAGAAGTAATTGATTACTACAAATCTACCTGGCCCTTATGCTACGTTAGCAGCCGGTGTAAGAGACCTAAATAGTCTACAATAATTTTATTTCAGGACTAGCATCATCTCTCTTGCTTTGAGATTACACATGCCCACTGATGTCAGTGCAGATGTCAAAATCGTTAGTATACGATGTATTTTCGGTTAATTCAACTGAACACAATTAAACGTTAATGTTCACATGGAATTACAAGCAAAACGTTATCTTGTAACAATTAGTCGAGGGGTACTAATAAATAATAATGAAAAAAATGCTAATTATGAGATCTCCAGTTACCGAAACTAAATTTTCTCATGAGAAGAAGTCATTACGTTAATAGCAGAGGTACAGTTAATTGAACACTTGTTTGTTTGTTTTGGAATTTCGCACAAAGCTACTCGAGGGCTATCTGTGCTAGCCGTCCCTAATTTAGCAGTGTAAGACTAGAGGGAAGGCAGCTAGTCATCACCACCCACCGCCGACTCTTGGGCTACACTTTTACCAACGAATAGTGGGAATGACCTTCACTTATAACGCCCCCATGGCTGGGAGGGCGAGCATGTTTGGCGCGACGCGGATGCGAACCCGCGACCCTCAGATTACGAGTCGGACGCCTTAACGCGCTTGACCATGCCGGGCCACTAATTGAACACAGCTACTAAATGCTGAAAAACTACCCTTCACAAAATAACCTGTGAAAAATACATTAAAAAGTCACACGAAGTGTCACATAAATAAGAATAGATGAAACACGTATCATGATCCCCAGAAGTAGACAATGTAATTTGTTAGATGCAAAAAAGGATGTGATCTATTTCATTACTATTTATTACTCATTGTATCAATCCTACGCCAGTTTCGGCGTAATATACGTAGGACTAGCTTTAAAGGATCTAGAATTGTTGCTGGTATTGACAAATGATAGAATACACCACGTTAGCTATGACCACATTCTAAATACTTTACAGTGCAAGGTGAAACACTTCATTCCGAAGCATAATTTGCATCGTTCGTTTTTGAAATCAGGAATAGATGTTAAGTTATAAAACTTGAAATAAATAACCGCGGAATTTAACCCAAAGTCTCTTTTGGATAGTTATATTATTATTTCAAACTTTAGAGCATTTTATATCTTTATAGTCTTTCTGTGACTTAGTGATAATTTGGAGTTAAATCTTGCGTTGGGCATGGTTTGGATAGCTCATTGTGCAGCATTGCGCTTAAAAACAAAATACCTCTAATAATAATAATAATAAAACATGTTAATGACAGTTTGGAGTGAAAGGACAAGGATTTATAACTTCTCATAATTATGAACTATTGGTTATATGAAACTGTATTTTAGGAAATAACAATGATAACATCTTTTATGTCGTCTTTTTTTAAACTATGGTACTTTAAAAGAAAATTAACACTAAACTGAGAAACAGGAAAACACTTTTTCCTATACTCTAGCTTACGTTGCCTAAATATAACGAAGTATTCATGCCATTTGATTCTCAATCTCAATAAGTGTAGACGAAGCTACGTGGCCCGGCATGGCCAAGCGTGTCAAGGCGCGCGACTCGTAATCTGAGGGTCGCGGGTTCGCATCCCCGTCGCGCCAAACATGCTCGCTCTTTCAGCCGTGGGGGCGTTATAATGTTACATTCAATCCACCTATTCGTTGGTAAAAGAGTAGCCCAAGAGGTGGCGGTGGGTGGTGATGACTAGCTGCCTTTCCTCTAGTCTTACACTGCTAAATTAGGGACGGCTAGCACAGATAGCCCTCGAGTAGCTTTGTGCGAAATTCAAAAACAAACAAACTAAGCTTCGTTTTGTTATAGTTTCTATGTATAACCTACTGTTCCGGATCTTTATGACAGAATACAAGCACACTGGTTACATTACACAGTCATTACCCTTAGGATGGCTGAAGGTATTGCATGGGTCCGTATGGATGTACGTATGTTCGCACGTATATCTCGAAAAAATAATAAAAAGATTTACTTGAAAATTTAACAGCATACGGGGAGTCCTTATAGAACGATCCTCTTGAAACCTGAACCAGATTCTGAATCACCTTGAAACACCTTTATAATGAAGATATGAAGCATTTTCTCAGTCTGTTTATAACATCTTTTTAAAAAGTGATCGGGTTAGAACCGACTTTCAGGCGCAGACTTAAACCAAAAATCATAAAATGTGTGACGGGGCGAAGACACCCAATCTCGCTGATTGCTCTTGTTACGAATGTAAAACTAACCCACAACTTTAACATGAAAATCCTTGCACACTATCCATAGCGAATTATTTCGACCTAAAGAACTTCATTGTCTGTCAATAAAAAGGATAACCAGATAATGTTTTTATCAATAATGTAAATATTCTCACCATTTTATTAACAGCTACATTGTTTGTTTGTTTTACATTCTGTAAGATGTGTAACAAACTGCACTGAGTCTATATCCTGCTTATGATACAGTTTTCTATGTTTTAGGGACTTATGGCACGGAATTGGCTAATGGGAGTGAGCTCCAGAACTGGTTTGAATAAATTACACCCTCTCTTTCGTTTTCTTTTCTATATTATTTCCCATATACACTTAAGATCTGTAATACACGTTCTGGCCATCATAAACTAGTGTAAACTAGTCTAGGCTATAGCCATTTATGAACCGAGTTTATAGTGGCGAGGTCTGGCCTAGTTTTGTGTCGTATTTTCGCCTTAATCTCATCATTTACCTTGTTTTCACACACAAAGTTAAAATGTATGACACACTGTTGTGGGACTGATGTAACTGTGTTTGTATTGTGGCACAGAACTAGCTACCGGATGTAAGTTCCCACCTGGTGTTAATAAGTTACGTGAGCTAATGATTGTTATTTCACACTTTGAATGTACATGTATATCCTGCAACACAGTTCTTACAACCCAAACCGGAAGGGATTACTAAAATAACAGTATGTTCTACACAGTTCGTTATGGTAAATATCATAATCTTATGGCCCGGCATGGCCAGGTGGGTTGAGGCGTTCGACTCGTAATCTGAGAGTCGCACCAAACATGCTCGCCCTTTCAGCCGTAGGAGCGTTATAACGTTACGGCTGATCCCACTATTTGTTGGTAAAAGAGTAGCCCAAGAGTTGACGGTGGGTGGTGATGACTAGCTGCTCTCCCTCCAATCTTACGCTGCTAAATTAGGGACGGATAGCGCACATAACAGTCGAAATTAAAAAAAACAAACAACTCTCTGTCTGTAAGTCTGTTTCTTATGCATGGCTTGGGGTTCAGATACAGTTTTGTATGAGAAGTAACATGGGCTATGTGAACACGGTCTCAGAAGCCGTTTTGACGACAAATTGGTCTCAAAGTGAAAAGAGATTTATTATTTACGTTACGATATTTGATCATCTCATTCACAAACAATAATATGTTAAAATGATTTTAAAATTTCATGGAAACATCTCTATTCGTAACTTCTTTGCTTCTGGCAGCAAAACAAAAATATTGTGTACAAATAATTTTTGTGGTAAATCAATTAATTAACACGTAAATAAAGAAGTAAATTAATTAAAACCATTTTCATCAGGGTCACGCGCCGAGTACTGTGCTAGTAACTGAATAAAACGTTTGCAGCAACAAGTATAAGATGGCAGTTTTAAAATTTTACAAAATATTTTTACCGGTAAAATACAATAGATTTCTTAGAATTTGAAGTCCTGGAAATGATATACTTAAACAGAGATACAATATCGATTTAGTAATAACTCTAGTGGTCGAGGTATGATTGCTTTAAAATAAAATACTGTTTAAATTAAACAAACAGATGCTCGAATAATAAAATTCAATTTCTGTGTAAATTTATTATGAAAAGGCACAAACTGCGCTTATGCTTAAATTATGTCATTATATTTCGTATACGTGTTTTAGTCTTATCTTCATAGGATAAACTTTCTGAATATGTTTTGGAATACCATTATATTCCTTTAGAGTAATCTCTTGATGTGATGTTTTTTGTTTTTTTTTCACGTGTTTGGTGCAACTCTAATATTTTGCCCCCACCTTGGAACGTTGAGATTAAGAGAAACAATTTCAAATATAGCGCTTTTTTCTTAATATATTATGTTTAAACACGAAACGTTGATGTAAATCGTGTTACAGAAGCTCTAGTAAAGGTTTTCATAACCTTTGTGTATATTGGTTGACATTTTCTCTCTCATTTGCATTGCTTCTTTCAATTATGAGGGTACAGCGTATTTCAGAGGCAGTTTCAAGCCCTTACAGTCTCTCTTTGAACATAAGAGTCCGGCCTTTACGATTCTGAGAATGTTTTCCACTTTGTATATTAATAATGGTTTGAGTTGAATACGACTGCTAGTTATTTAGTTAATATGCGCTGTACAAGCTACCAAGCTCTTGATACTTGGTTTAGCAGTTATTAGAATGCCTGAAAGGGGTCCTCATTTATCCAATGCAGGACGTAAAAGTTGTCAGCAGGGCGTATGTAAGATACAGAACTTCAGGAAACAATTGGTGTATCTAATGTTTTGAAGAGACAGATGGAGTAGATAATTAACTCTGTATAATATTATGTTTGTTTTTTTTAATTTTGCGCAAAACTACTCGGGGGCTATCTGCGCTAGCCGTCCCTAATTTAGCAGTATAAGACTAGAGGGAAGGCAGCTAGTCATCACCACCCACGGCCAACTCGCGACTTTCGGATTGCTAGTCGAACGCCTTAACCAACTGGCCATGTTGGTACCCAGAGAGAGAGAGAGAGACATTTGCGCATCTGTATATAAGTACACATTAAAAATTTAATAGGTTTTTTTTTTGAGTAATAGATTTAGAAAATAACGACTTTTACTTTTGAGATAATAATTACAAAGAACCTTTCATTTCAACAAACGTCTCGCTATTGCGGCTTCATCAAGGCCAGTAGTAATATAATAATTTTTTTCCCCTAGCCTAAATTACTTCAGTATGCACTACAAATTCTGAAAACGACAATTGAAATACTTGTTTTCTATCAAGTGGACATTCTTCGTAATTGTTGTGGAGGTGGGTTGTATCCATACACTGCAATCTCGAAAAGACATAAAATACGTCTGTAGCTGTATAACATATGATTTATGATAAAAATACTATGGACTAAAAGAAGTCGTGGAACTCTGAAAGTCATTTAAATCACAGCCTTTTGTTCATTCCATTTAATATTTTGTGTTTTACGCCAGTTGGTTCCTGGTTAAGCCAACAGTTTTAAAGTTTTTACTGTTCACTTGTCGAACTTTTGTTGGTTACATTGAAGATTTAAAGTTTATACACCAGTTGAAAGTTTTCATTAACTCTGTTTTGAGATTTATGCATTCACATTATTTTTCATGAAACTTTTAATAGTTTTAATTATTAAGGTTTTACTTGTTTGTTTAAGCATAAAACTTCACCATGAATTATCTGAATTTTAGTATTATAAGTTCCGTAAGCTTGTCTGGTGGCAATGTTCATTTGTATATATAGTTATAGTTATATAAAAATTTGAATTTTATTTCTATCATCAATCGTCTGTGCACCTGAGTTGAACGTTTTCCTAAATGATTGAGATATATATAAGTGTAACAGATAGGCTAGACACGCACGTGCGCAAAAAAGTTATGAAGATAGCAAAGCTGAACAAGAAAGACAAAGTTGGTGGAGTGGGCAAGAATTTTGCGTCTTTCCATATTTAAATGTGGAATATTATTTACAATTTCAGAGTCGAAACGAAGTACACTGGATCCAAATTTATTTTTGGATCATCTGAATCGGCAACGTGGTCGCCAAAATGTAGGGCCAAATGTGGGCCAGTTGTTAGCGTACCAAACTGTGAATCTACGGCCCTAGTTAATGCTCTGTCACCAATAATAATAATAACATCGCAATCCGTATTTTGAGGCTGTGGACGCATTGTAAGGGTGACAGTCAAATTCCACTGCTTAGGGCAAGCTAATAAAAACCAATGAGAAAATTTACGTATGTATGAAAAAATAAACAATTCAGTCGAACACTTATTAGTAGCGTTTTATAAGGCACCAGTTTCTTAATGTTTCCAATCTAACCATATACAGTTATTGTCGTTTTCATTCAGATCAACCTTCCATGACATACATTCCTATACAAAAAACAACATGATTTAGGAGCAATCTAAACCTTTTGCTTCGAATAGCTTATTCAGTATTCTCTTATTATAGAAGCTTGTATGCATTCGCAGAGCCTCTTGTGTTTTACTGTATATATATATACGTGTGTGTACATTTACTTTCTTTTTCTTAATATCCCATATTTCACTTTAATTTTACATACATCAACTCACGTGTCAGAAGTGTTTGTATTTCATATACAGTATGTAACGCTATGATGTTTCTATATTGATTACATTTCTATAAAGAGATTTGTATTATCTACTTATGAAGCACACACACACACACACATTAGTTTAGTTTTATACTCACAGTTCTTGAAATGATTTCAGAGTCAGTGAAGAAAAGATGGTGATTTTCCCATTTGCGCAGAAATTTCGAACCAAGGAACTTGTGAACCACATTTCTAGAGTGAAACACTTTACACAGGAATACGTCAGTTTCATGTAAGAGTTTTAATTTCGTCCCTGCATATGAGTGAAGAGGGGAATCACATGTGGGACTACAACCCGTGCTTGAACCGGAGAGGCACATTCTTCCGCTACATGATGGGTGTTCACATGTGGGACTACAACCCATGCTTGAACTGGAGAGGCACATTCTTCCACTACAAGATGGGTGTTCGGTATGAGTGTCCGGTAATTTATTGTGGCGGCATCTCTTGCAGTGAAGCGTATTTTTCACAGCAGTACATTTGTTTGGTGTTGGATATGAATTAGAATAAGATAGGACAGGTAATGTTGAAGAACCTTCAGAAATGAGTCCACTGAACTCGCTAGTCGGTCGTGATGTTTCTACGGTACATCTGGAACTGTTGAACTGCATGGAAAACAAAGAGCACGGTATACTGTTTGTACAAATACACTTGAAGTTCATGATGACGCTTTTCGTGTTTCCTGTGTTTTTGTAGGAACTGATGATTCAGTATTAGTTGCTGTAACGTTCGTTTCTATACGAAATGACTATTCGTCAGAAGATAACTGATGATCGTTTTCATTATTTATTATGACGTCACTTCAAGATAATCACGTATATTCACGATAAGCGAGTAACTAACAGACTCGTTTAACACGCCCTGAAGCGTGACGAACGTTTTAGTTTTCAACCTAAGATACGAGAAAGGTTGTAAAATAGGTTATGGTCATAAGATAAAGCGTTTGTTATCTCTTTGAGTGAGCGCTTCTTCATAAAAACGTCGTTCGAAAAATAATTTATAGCACCTAAACACTTCGGTTAAACGTTATCCAACACATTTTTCTCCAGTGTTTTTATTACCAATGAAATATCTTTATATAAATGCTCTAATCACTGATAACAGTAAAATTTCAAATAAGCCGTTTGTATACGGATGGTATAAGAAATGTCAAAAACGTAGCCTAGTACTGAGAAAAATATTAAAAATTAATATCCTGATAGCTTAAGCACAAAATGGACATTTTTCAGCGCTATCTTGAAAGAATATCAAACATACTAATTTCGTGCGTTGACACAAAATCAGAGAGCACTGCGTTAAATCTCTCACCACACACACGGTACACCCCAGACAAATATAACTAACTAGCGTTGCTGCGTGCTGTTGGAAGCCTTTTATCGGATAATTTTGTCGTTAGATGGCGATACTTACAAATTTTCTTTTGTATCTTTGCGCTTAATAATATCTTTACTTATACAAATAGGCCTGGCATGGCCTAGCGCGTTAAGGCGTGCGCTTCGTAATCTGAGGGTCGCGGGTTCGCGCCCGACTCGCGCCAAACATGCTCGCCCTCCCAGCCGTGAGGGCGTTATAATTGTACGGTCGGTCAATCCCACTTTTCGTTGGTAAAAGAGTAGCCCAAGAGTTGGCGGTGGGTGGTGATGACTAGCTGCCTTCCCTCTAATCTTACACTGCTAAATTAGGGACGGCTAGCGCAGATAGCCCTCGAGTAGCTTTGTGCGAAATTCCAAAACAAACTTATACAAATGCCAGTTGTTGTTGTTTTTTTTAAATTAGATATTATTTGTAATCTATAAAACATTCACTTAGTATGCGTATAAATAATTTTAGGAATTTGTTTCTGATGAAACCTATAGCCTGTTGATCTGTTGGTAAAGAGTTTTGTAAATCAAAATAGTGGTCTGTTAACCCTTTTTTCATTACCCTGGAATGTGTGTGTGTTTTTCTTATAGCAAAGTAGGCCTGGCATGGCCGAACGCGTAAGGCGTGCGACTCGTAATTCGCGGGTTCGCGCCCGCGTCGCGCTAAACATGCTCGCCCTCCCAGCCGTGGGGGTGTATAATGTGACGGTCAATCCCACTATTCGTTGGTAAAAGAGTAGCCCAAGAGTTGGCGGTGGGTGGTGATGACTAGCTGCCTTCCCTCTAATCTTACACTGCTAAATTAGGGACGGCTAGCACAGACAGCCCTCGAGTAGCATTGTGCGAAATTCCAAAACAAAAACTTACAGCAAAGCCACATCTGGCTATCTGCTGAGCCCACCAAGGGGAATTAAGCCCCTGATTTTAGCGTTGTAAATCCGTAGACATACCGCTGTACTAACGGGGATCTTCCACGGAATGATGAGTTGCACCAGGTTAATTTAGCTGTTTGATTAAAAAAGTTAACGCTATGCACAAACGCCAAGTAATTGAAAGCAAGGGCGTATTTGTCACAAAATTATTGGCAAATAGAATGCTACTGTATTGATTTAAGAACTGTAGCGTTATCCGGATCCCATTAACTTCTGTAAATTGACGTAATAATATTAGCACCCTGGTGTATGATACACAGCAAGTGAAAAACTACATTAAATGATACAAACTGTCAGAAGTCTTGTTATTATAGAAGCTGGTTTCTACACTGTCTAACTGGTTACATTTATGTTAAATATGGAGAAAACTAAATCTCATGTTGGCAATTGATATCACAGTGACATTAGACAGTCAGTTGCCACACAGGTACACTTTACTAGATACCTAAGATTCACAAATCTAACTGCCCATTAGTCCTATTGTTTCCATAATAGGTTGTTTAATTATAAATCTTCCAAGTTCTTACACTTGTTTTTAATTGAATTTGTTTTAATAATTACACATGAAAGAGAATTTTGATTTTTTTTAAAATAATGTTCTAAACTCGAGATTTGATGATGTTTATTTGACCCGTCTAGACATTGAATCTTTGTTCACTTGCCTTCCTCTGGATGATTTGTTTGTTTCAAATTATGCACAAAGCTACACAATGGGCTATCTGTGCTCTGTTCACCACGGGTATTGAAATTAAGTTTTTAGCGGTGTGCTGAGACTACTGACCTTTGAACAAGTCTTGTTTTTTAAAAACAAGGACTCTGTTAACGGACTAAGTAGACAATCTTCCGGACAAGACATGATATCCATGTATTTACAACTGAAAAAGAACTACAACGTTAAAATAATTGCAAAATAAATATTTTATTACAAAATAGGAACACGCCTTAAAAAACTATATGTTTCAGTGTTCTTACGCCACTACTTTTAGGAATCCTAAAGATGATGGTGTAAGAACACCGAAACACGTAGTCTTTTCAGAGCTGATCACTGTTTTAAATAAATTATTTATTGTGCTATTATTTTACTGTTTTACTTATTTTAACTGTGTGTACATATTTTAACTGTATGTATATGTTTTAAGTGTATGTACATATTCCGTCTGTATATATTGTAACTGTGTGTATATATTTTAAATGTATGTACATATTTTAACTGCATGTATATATTGTACAAAAATTGTTAAATTTTATTTAAGTCGTTAAATCTATCACGAAAAACCGTTCTTCAATTTAACGGCGAATTTTATGAACACACTGATGGAGTCAGCAGTCTTGTTTCAACATATTAGTATATTTTCTTTAGTCTCACATTGTCTTCAGGCAGAAAAACTGGTCAACAACACCTACGCAATCCCGGAACTTGGATTTTCTTAGGGGCACAGGAGGTCAGGAAGCTGTTTAGCTTAAAGTGACCTTGGAAGGTGTTAAAAATTAGGTAGGCTTTGAATTAAACAACTAACGAAATTTCTTTCTCTCTTTTTTTTTTTTGTAGTTACTCGTTTTGCACAAAATTCTTGATTTCAATGTCAGAAACTCTCATAAGAAGAGAAATGCATGAGTTTTGCTTCCATATTTACATATTTTTCTAATGTTCACTGCTGTAAAATGAAAAAAGGTAAAAGGCAAAACCTTTATAAATTCACTGAATTGTTTTATAAAATTGTGTGTAGATATATATACAGTCGATTCCGTTCAAAGCTTTATCTAAAATACCATAACCCAGTATTTATCAGTTGTGGGATTTTGTTTTAACGTATTCATAGAGTTTATTATTACGTATTTGGTGCATTGGATGATCTGGCTTTTAATACTACCCAAAACTATTTGCCTTTTCCTACTCTTGAGGTTTATATACTTTTAAAATTAATTAGTGTATTTTATTATTGTTGGTATTTTGCGTACAATTTAAAAGCTTTCAATTAAGCAACTAGGGGATTTTTTAACACTCATAATAACATATTTTTAGAAAACGATTTATATTGTACTGTTATTTAATTTCATTTTTGTCAAGTAACTATAGGCATAATTAGGTATGATGTAAGTGTAGCGACTCATTTTCGTTTAGATTAGTCTCGATAATTAGGTAATTTATTACACAGATAAAGAAAGCTAAAGACACCTATTTCCACCACGGCAAATATCTTTACAAGTTCGGCGCCTATAATGTTACGTTCAGCACATTGATACCAGTCTTATTTTTAGAATTTTCATGAGTTCCCACTAGTGTGTACTATTAATTAAAATCAACGCGTAACTTACTTAATTTTGTTGTTAGAGTTTAGCGTTAATTAATAACTCAGATCTTGTTCAACAAAAACATTCGTGCTACCGTTATACTTGCTTCTATTTTGC
This sequence comes from Tachypleus tridentatus, assembly GCF_004210375.1. NCBI lineage: Eukaryota > Metazoa > Arthropoda > Merostomata > Xiphosura > Limulidae > Tachypleus > Tachypleus tridentatus. The sequence continues at coordinate 52,262,100 of NC_134825.1, read as the reverse complement.
CACAAAATTACACAATGGGCCATCTGTGGAGATTTTGAGCAACTTCATATTTTGTTTTATGGATATACTAAATATTATAAAATTATAAGCCTGTGTAAATTTACGTATTCGTAATCAAAAACATTATATATACTTTTCTTGTTAATGATTTTTTTCTGTTACAATGCTTGAATTGAAATATATAACAAATTCCACAATAATAAGAAAATAATTTATATTTAGCTTTCATACGTTAGAAGCAACTAACAATTTTCTCTGATAAACTGACAGTTGAGTATATCGTATTTTGCTTCTGCCACTAACAGTGGCTTGTTTAAAGTGAAATATGTAAAAAAAAAAAACTTTGGTTTTGCTCATTGAAATACTACTACACATTCATGCAAATGTTTTTGTACGTTGTGCAACTCGAATGATTTGGACTAATATGTTACAACCAAATGCTGCAATGACGGAGATGTGTATGAAGAATATTTTTTACTGTCGATTCGTGTTTTCATGGAGAGCTATGTCCTGAAATATAAGATTTACTCCAGTTAAAATAGTGTTTAGCATGCTGAAACTGGAGCTAGTGTTATTTCAGTTATATCTACATATAAACATTTGGTTACCAAAACGACCTAGATCATTGGTTAAAAATTTGTCAAACAGTTTCCATGAGAAACAGACAAAAGAACCCAGTGAGCTACTAACAAAGTTTACCAATATACTTGTCAGATCAAACAGCCATCTGGATAGCACAGACTTAATTCATTATCGCCTAGATAGGATGGCTGTTAAAGAATGTAGTATTACAGCCATCAGAGGGAGAAGTGATGGCTGTTTGGTCATAATCATTAGTGATTGTAAAGAAGGAAGTGTTCCAAATATATCTAACTTTAGAAGACTGAATGTTGCGACATGGGACAGTACATTTCCTTTATCATGCACAGATAAACATCTGAATTTATTATAACGTTTCTAGTATTTAACCACTTGCAAAAAGAAAAGAAAAATGAATCTAAGACTAATTTCAATACTCATGATGAACTGTGGACAGCAATAAAGTGCTTACTGTTCCTATAATGATCATTGGAGCTTAGGGTTGGTCCATCCTGTGATTGAGAAGGAAGGCTACAGTTTTTGTATTTTTGCCTTATTATAAACATTTTGTGGTCACATTTTCAGAGATAGTTGTGCCAGTTTCTGCACTGACAAAAGATAATTCATATTTTAAGTGAATTCAATACTGTAAGCAGGCTTTTAGTCATTAAGACATATTTCATGTAACTTGCAGTGCTGGCATATTCTAAGCAATATTATCCATTTATTCTTGGTACAGATGTCAATGAGAGGAAATCAGAGTAGTGATGTTGCAAGTGCACTAGTATAGAATGAAGTGTATTTGCACAGTGGATAGTGCTTAACTGAAATAGCTTATTTATGAGCTTCAATCACCCAGAGAACATGATCACACATTAAATTACAATATCATGAGTACAATTCTATTTGTACTGTTTATAAAAACAGCATTATAATGCACATGCATTTCCTTACTAAAAATGAAAGCTTACTCATTTTTGAATGTCTACATCTGGAACATTATGCTGTTGTGAAATTTATTACCAAAACAATTACACTAAAACATTCAGGCAGTAAAGATGCTACTAATGACTAAGACACAAAATGGTTAGGTGGATTGGGAGACATGGAGGAACAATTTAAGGGCTCAAATCTAGATTGGGCACTGCTTGCTTTACATCACAACTTTTAAAAAGCAATATAAATGCATGTTACCTCTAGCAATTGTATGATCTGTTGAAACTATGAGATAGTGTGTTGTACCATTACTAGGACTCATTTAAGTGTTGCATTCAACCTAAAATTCAACTAGTAGTTCCACGATTTTTGAAGCAGGAAATTCTTTACACTTTGCACGATGCAAAAACTGGAAGCCACAATGAAGCGTCACAAAACAACTGTATGTTGGGTTTTTATGAATATCGAGTATAATCAAATTTTGTAGTTATCATATTACCCTTAATTTCACAGTTTCACTGGATGAGTATGCAGACTTTTGAGCAAAAGCCTGAAAAGGTGATGGAATTTGAATGAATCAAATGGAATAATCATCTGCCATATATAATGACATTTTGAAGTGAAGCACAGTACCTGTGGATGTGATGTATACCCCAGTACTCAGTGTGAATGTTCCATGACATTTGCAGAAACATATAATGGTTAAGATACACATTAAATGACACACACAAATTTATACAACAGCTAATAAAGTACTAAATGTCATACAATAATTTGCTATAAAACAGTGATATAAAGTCAATTTAAGCATGGAGACTGTATTTGGCTGTGTTACATGCTTGCAATGACTGAGCAACGTGAATCTGGCCGCAATGGACCTCATCTCACACTCCAATAGCTCAATCCCTTCTACTTATGAGTTTCAGCAGTCACAAGGTACATAAAAGCCTGTTGATATATTGATAAGCTGAAGTCGTATGTTACATACAAACCTCTAGTGCACTTATTAGACCAGAAGTCAGTTTAATGAGATTTGTAGAACATAGGAAGAATGCTGTGTTTAACATATTGACCTGACAAGTGATGGGGTTGATGCTACATACATTTCCCTGGTTGTGCACAATAATCCTTAAAAAGCTGAATTGTTGTTCATATAACTTGGACTGAATGCAACTGATCAACAGTTAAGCAAATCTGTGTATGAAAATCAGAAAGGATCATCATATAGCAATTGAGATGTATATGCACCTTTCTTTGCTATTGAATATAGATTTTGCAGTGTTAGAGCTATTTGATTATAGCAGACAACATTAGTTATAGTGCCTAAAACACTGGTATCTGGAAGAGTACATTAACAAATTGAAATAACTTTCAACCCATGCTTTCTGAGCTCCCACGTAGAATCCTGTGATGAACAATGTTACTTGTTTAAATGAGAATATGTGTTGCTGTTGTTATAAATACACAAAAGCATGCCTAGTTATTATGAAAGACAGACACAATTTCATGTCTCTTTGTATTTCTGCCATTTTACAAACATTTGTGGCCAATGTCTGGAATAGCTGCATCACTTTCTGCACTGACAAAAGATGATTTATATTACAAGTGAACTGAATACTATATGTTAATGTTTATTTACTCTAAGCATTACTGTCTATTCATCCTAGTGTACATATATCAATAGCAAAGAATTAGAGCTTTAGAACAGTGAATGTTGTAACATGGATCAATGCATTTCCTTTAACATGAAGGATGGTTATTTGGATGTTATAATGTTCTTAGTGGATTGACACGTTAGACCTTATGCCTAGAAAATGGAAAGAAGGGATATATTTTACTGAATGCTATCTTCATCAAGCACAGGATATTGGTGTTCTATACCTGAATAACACTTTATGAACCAAGTTAAACAGCCAATTCAAGGGCCTCCTATGATTCAGATGTAGCCATCCCTAATCTCAAACTATGGATCAAGAAGAAGTCAGTTGGTCACTTTTATAATGAGCCACAGCTGAAAGTGTGGAGTGCACTCAGAAACATCATAGCACAAACTTTGAACATTTTAAGTTATAATCCAGAAACTACTAGGTAATGCCGAGCTAACATATATTATACATATATAGAACTACTCACATTTGTTTTACAAACTGACTTCACTGATACATTGTTTTTTTGTGCCATTAAGCATACTTTATAACTCAAGTGCCATTGGTAACTTAGTGTAAACATGTTAAGTGCAGACTGATAATTTTCAAAATTTCCTTTAAACCTTTTAAGTGTTATCAGTTTATAATTAATTTCATATTTAAAACTGATATACTTGTTTTGCAAACAGAAAAAGTTGCTTAAACCCAACAACTTGTTGAAAGTTTATCTTTTCTAGCTACTTCTAACCTATAGTTTTCTTTTATAATGAAAATTCAATATTATATAGTACTTTAGTTCACTTGGATTAAATCCAACTTATATATTTTGTGTTCAACTGATATTAATGACATGACTGTGCCTTTCTTAACCTAGGCATCACTTACTTCTTCTTCAAGCTATGAAGTTTTGGGTCAGTGAATATATATGTAGTTTGCTGTTTTAAGTCCACAAGTCTGATTCAGCAATATCTAGTTTATAGAACATACATAAATAAAAATCATGCTTTGAGCAAACTTTCCCTCTTCTTAGAAACTGATATTGTCGGTCCTTCAAAACTAAAGTAGCAACAAAGGAGCTAATACTCCATGTGGAATATTCTCTATTGCTTCAAGGATTCTTTATCTTTGATCAGTATTTATTGATAAATCCTTAGTTAAAATAAGAAATACTTCATCACTTTAAATTGTTTGTAAAGCATAAATAACATCAAGAAAAGGAGTTATGTTGCAAAGGAGTGTATTAATTAGAGGGAAGGATTCTGAAGTTAGACCAAACATAAACAAAAGTCAATGATTTAAGTATGAGTTAACCCAGATCCTATATATATTTGTGAAAAAAATAGAGCACCGTGTTAAAACATAAAATAGCTTTGTGAAATACGAAGCGTTAAAAAACATGAAATAACTTTGTGAAATACAAATACTGTGTTAAATTGTAAAATAACTGTGAAATACAAGTAGAATACTGTGTTAAAATGTAAAGTAACTGTGAAATACAAGTAGAATACTGTGTTAAAATGTAAAGTAACTGTGAAATACAACTTTTTATAATCTAATTTTCTATATTATAAAACTACGAAAAGCCGTAGCTGATATCCATACTAATGTTGTGTTAATACTACAGAAGGAATATAAGGTTACATTTATTTTACTTTGTACAAACAGTTTCAACCATTACCTGTATACATATATTCTCAGGTAAGATATTTCAATAATTAATTTATAAAAGTTTATAAAAAATGTCTTAAGTGAGAGGTTTTTATAAGTTTAGAAATATATTTTGTGGAAAATAAATATGTTAACCAAAATCCACTACAATTCACTAAGCTTGACAAGAATAAAGAAATTTAAAAGAAGAATACAAAATACACTGATTTTATTTATAAAAGAGGAAATATAAGCACTTGCCAAAAAATATGACTACCTATCTCAGCTTATTTAAAACCTCTATAACGTCCAGACGTGAAAAATGATTTTAAATGTAAACAGATTTCAGTTTTAATGTTCACGATATGGTTATCTTGTTGTTGACTAACATCTCTTTAGGTGTTAGCTGAAATTCAAGATTTGGGCATATTGAACTATATGGTTCATCTGAAATATTCACCTTTACCCTTCCTGAAACAATAAAAAAATTACAAAACCTAGTTAAATTTAATCTTTGCTTTGTTTTTTCAAACTGTATGTTTGGAACAATCATTTCTACACAATACTTATAAAAGTTGTGATAGCACCTCAATGTTACATTAAGATTCTCATTTTTATCATAAAATTTATGTTATTTATTTCCTCAGTAGTGAAGAAAAGAGAGAAGTGATAATGAATTTACTGGTAGTTGAGCTCTCACAGTACAGTAGGATGTTTAATGATAAGACAAACTGTAAACATGAATTAAAACCATCTTGGAAACTGGACTTGATCTCAATCTGTGCTTGACTTAGTACTGGGTTACAGGTGAGGAGGGCATTATTGCTTCAAAATGTCTTGTTTTTATTAATTTTATTATAGTGAAATATCTCGTAAGTCACAGGCACTACGTGGTTAGAAGAAATAAATGTTTGTTTTGAATTTTGTGCAAAGCTACACAAGGGCTATCTATGCTAGCCATTCCTCATTTAGCAGTGTAAGACTACAGGGAAGGCAGCTAGTCATTACTACCCACCGCCAACTCTTGGGCTATTCTCTTAATCAATGAATAGTGGGATTGACCGTCATATTATGATGCTCCCACAGCTGAAAGGGCGAGCATGTTTGGTGTGATGGGGATTTGAACCCAGGACCCTCAGAAATAAATGAATAGTTTCACATTAACTATGAAACACAATACACTATAAAGAAATGAAGTTCAGTAAGGAAGATTTATTCACAATTCAAACTGTTTCAAGATACATAATGTATTGTATTAATGGAACTTAAGGTAACCTAATGTATACTGTCATTCCAATCTTTATAAATCTTATGAATCATTTCTGAAATTTATTTATGCAATTTCTTAAGGAGTTTTAAAAAAGGTTTCAAAACACAACAAGTTTTCCATATATATAGTTAGTCTGATACTTAGCAAAATAATATTATCCAAAGTTAGTCTGGCATTCAAACAAGATAAGAAATAAAACAAAAACTTCAGTGAACATCACTCTTTCTCTTAGTCATTGTATTATTTTCAGTGGCTGAATCAGAGCATGTAAATCTGAACCTGGCAGAGTCTTGATAATCATGTCTCAACATTACATTCATGTATATGTAACTATAATCTGCAGACTTAACATTTACACATTCTTCTTCTGAATATTGTTCATTCAAACAATGACCAATGTTGATAAGCACTTTTCAGAAGTCTTCATCAGAATCATCAAGAGCTGCTCTTCTTCTGTCAAACTGAGAAAAGAAACAATTACTACAGTAACCACACAAATGATACCATTAATCCTCAACAAGTATTTCTGGTATAAGTTAATAAAAATATCTTGAGTACCAAACTATGTTTTATTACTATACCTTAATAACAAGGCAAAGGCAAATGATCAGTCAAGTCTATGATGCTTATGTTATGGCCAAAAACAAATAGAAGGTAATTAAGTCTTGTGTAACTGTAGAAGTAAGATTTAAAAAATGAAAATAATTAGTCATTTGGTTTTATGCTTGTCCATGGAAACCACACAGAGAAGTTGGAAGAAGAAAAATGTTTTGTTTGCTATGCCCATGAAAGTCACATGTGGAAACTGAAAGGAAAGTCTTTCAAACACTGTTTCTTTTTCTGAAAAAAAAATTATAAATAGTTTTATCAGTGTAATTTTAAGTAGTTAATATAAAACAAAATCATGCATACATTTATATTATTTTAAAATAAATGTTTTGTAGAAGTTACATTGTTTTATATAACTTTAAAAAAATGAGAATTACATTATCAGGATATTAACATAGCAATTAGTATATTTATTTGAATTAGTGTTCTGGTGTAAGAAAACTGTGCAAGTGTGAACCATCACTGTGATGTTGAAAATTCATTCATATGTAGTACTCATGATACAAAATGTCACATTATTTAGTTAACAATGAAAGCCACATCTATTTAAGTACCAAATGCATTTAAATCATACACATACAAGACAAAGTAGTAATAGTACACTTTAGGCTTTTTCTCTAAGATAAGAAACTAATGATTTGTAAACAATTAGACATAAAACTACAATATAAATAGTACTGAACAAGAAGGAAATTTATCTTCATTAAATTCTGTATTCTTTTTTTCAGAGCAGACTGTACATTAAGATTTGTCATCACAAAGATCATCTGATGTTTGTTACTGATGGTTGTGATACTTATTCATGAACAAAATAAAAATATTGCATTTAAAGATCTTAGTTTGTCCTTCAAGTCTGTATAAAGCTATATTTCAAACCTGAAGGACTTAGATGTTTGATCCTGTTTAACTGTGAATGTTATGTTTGACTGTATATTTATTCAAGTCATTCTCGAAAGAGTTGGATAACTGATCTATATATCTACAAAAGTCATATTTAGAAGCTGTAAAAAGTTTAAAATCTGGTTTGAAGAACTATTTAAATCATAATTTCTGGTTAAAAAAAAGCAGACAGTTGTCCTATATAATTCCAACTGTCAGTATGTGCCATATTTAGAAATCTAATAGAGGCAGTTATTATGTATAAGTACGAATACCATATTGTGAAATTTGAATGTTTTTATAAACAAATGTGAAAGTTAACACTTTCCACTAAAAAATATATTTGTGATAGATACTTACCTCAATTAACATAACTGCTTTCCTTGATTTGTGCTGCCCTCTTTGTGCACAATTTCCACTCATCACTAGCCTTGAGGCTCCCACCTTATGTCATGTTTACACATAGTATAGTTGTTTTGTAGCAGGTAAATGAGCATGCAACACTCTCCTAGTGCAGTTGACTCCTTCTATGCTGATCGTTCAGTTATCGCTTCGAGATTATGCAAGAAAAGATGCAATGAAAATACAATTCCAGTGTTGGAAAATGTTTTTTTCTGACTCCATACCTTATTTCTGCTCACATAATAGCTGAGCTTCCAAAATGAAAGGGTAAAGAAACTGGTAAAGATACATAGATTAATGCTTCTCAACCCTTAAGATCCTCTACAAACATCCAGGAGTTCTCTGAGATACTAGATTTCCACAGGGTACTGTGGTATGCAAAAGTTCTGCATATTGCAACATATAAATACATAACAGTCAAATAATTGCACTACAAATACATTATATTTCTTTACAAGTATAGTGGGTTTTATAAAGCTATAATATAGCAACTGGACAGTAGTTTGAAGGAATCTTGGAATCTTTCCCGGGCTTAGAGAAAAGTAGGACAATAGCCTGGTGCCAGTAATCAGAAAAAACATTTGGAAACAGAAAAAGAGTGAGACTGGATGACCCCTGGCAAATGGTATGGGATACAACAGTATATTTGGCTGTATCAATTACCATGAACCATCCTGAGAAACTTATTCAAAGTCAGATGTATCACTGAAGGTTCTAAGAAAGTGATATGAAGGGATGAACAATCACAAAACCATTGATCCAAAAATCATCTGAGAGTCTAGATATGTCTACCCATCTTGTGAAGGAGGAATGTAGAAACAGATGGAGACCGAAATGAGAGGAAGGAAGAGGAACACTTTCTATGGTACTGGGTGTATCAAGACACTAGATGAAGTCTCCAAGTAAAGGAGGAGGAAGGGAAATGGTGGAAGACAATGGAACTGATGCAAGGAACCAATAAGTGATTATACAGAGCCCATTGCAGATGAGCACAAACAAAAGGAATATGGGATTCCATGAAAACCAAAGTCCTCAAAAGAGAGAGAACCTTTTGCACAATGAGAAAAGAAGAGGACAAGGGATGGGAAACTAATTACACTACATCCCTCAGAAGAAGAGTAGAAGGCTGTGAAAGTGAAAACAGAAAAACCCAAATAAATCAAAAATTGATGTTAGGTGTAACTTCTCTAGGTTAACCAATAAACCAAGACTCACTTCCTCCCAAAGCAGGAGAAGAGAATGGGTGTAGAAGGTTTGTTGGAATGGAGTCAAATGTGAAAAGAAGCATCCGTGAAATAAGCACCTTGGTTATTCCAAATCCTGGGGTAAAAGATTATCATAGAATGAGTTATATAGAGGTTAAGAGTTTGGAAACAAAAAAAGAGTGAGACTGGATGACCCCTGGCAAATGGTATGGGATACAACAGTATATTTGGCTGTATCAATTACCACTAAATGACCATAAACCACGGAAAAATTGAAGGAAGTCAAGAAACTGACTATGACTGGATACCTAGTTACAGATTCATTAGAAACCCTGAAAAGATAGGAACAAATCTTGTAAAAAAAATAAGAAACCTATTCAAGGAAGTCTTTTATCAAAATCCAATACTGCTACAGATGTTGACAAGAAACAAGATCCCTTGTAGAAGGAAAAGTACAGGGAATAGGAAAATGGAGGAGAGGAAAAAATGAGAGTAAGGTTATCTGACAGAACTCCCATTACTCCACAATTAGTTGCAAATGATGGACAAAGGTCTATAAACCTTAGCAAACAGAACCTATCAACCTATAACTTAGCTTCTATGTGATCCAAAGCAAGAGAAATGGCATACACTTCAACAGTGAAAACAGAATATGTAGAGGGGATCCTATGCACAACCATCAAACCATGGCAGAGCCCATACAGTCACCTGATTTTGAACCATCTGTATAAATAGAAATGGAAGGATGGTTCGAAAGATGTTCAGCAAATAACAGACAGTATTTCCAATCAGGAATGTCTGCTTTACTGAGACTACTTAAAGATAGGTCACATTTGAGGACTGTAAGAAACCAAGGTCGGATGGGCCGACCAGTGGATACAGCAATGTTATCCAAGGACAGACCCAATTCATCCAACTGTAACTGGATATGAAGGCCAAAAAGAACAATGGCAGACCATCTGGTCTGAAAAAGCATGGCCCATCGAGGAAGGATAACACAACTCCAGGTGTGATGCTTTGGTAAGGAACAAAGTTTTGAAGCATATAATAAAGACAGTTGCAAACGGTAGGTGTAAAGAAGGTTCATGAGTCTCTATGTATAAGCTCTGAACTGGGGAAGTTTGGAAAGCCCCAGTGCAGAGCCAAAGTCCTTGATGATGAATGGGGTCTAGCATATTTAAAGCCGAGGTCCTGGAAAAGCCGTAGACCAGTGATCTGCTTCCCAAGTGGTGGAAGAGAGGATATGGAGGATGTTCAGTGCTCTTGTACATTTGACCCATAGCTGCTTGATGTGTGGTATAAAGGTCAGCTTACGATCAAAGATAAGCCCCAAGAACTTTGTCTTAGGGACCACAGGCAGCATAACTTTATCGATACAGAGTTCAGTATCAGGGTGAATACCCCATTGGCAGCAAAAGTGCATGCAAACAGTTTTAGAAAGATAGAAGTTAGAGCCATTTGATGTAGTCCACTTCAGTAAATGATTGAGGACAGTCTGTAGCTGCCGCTTAATATACCTCGTGTTCGATGACTGACATGAGATGTGAAAGTTGTCGACAGAGCAAGTTTGCAACAGTGAGATGGAGTTATTTAGTGATGGCATTAATCTTTATACTGAAAAGTGTGACACTCAAAACACAGCCCTGAGGGACTCCAAGTTCCTGTAGAAAAAAACGAGAAAGTATCAAACCCACAGGAACTTGGAATCTCCTGTCCATTCAAAAATTTTTAATAAAAATGGGCAAATGGCCACATAACCTATACATAGAGGTTTTGCAAAATGTCATACCTTTATGTTGTATCAAAGGCCTTCTCAATGTCAAAGGATATTGATACAAGATATTGTCGTTTGAGAAAGGATTCTCTGATTGACATTTCAAGTCGAATCAGGTGGTCCAAGTTGGAGCTCTGTCGTCGGAACCCACACTGGGTGGGCAAGAGAAGGTTGTTTGATTTGAAGAACCAAACAAGATGAGCACTAACCATCCTCTCTAAGGTCTTACAGAGACAGCTCATCATAGTAATTGGATGGAAGTATGAAGGAATATTGGGATCCTTCCCAGGCTTAGAGAAAAGTAGGACAATATCCTGGTGCTGGTAATCAGGAAAAACATTCTCCTGCCAGATCCAGTTAAAAACAAGCAGGAAATAGATGGCACAGCATTGCATAGTGTGCATCATCAGGTCCAACTGATGCATTGCTAGACCAATGAAGGGCCAGTTTGAGTTCCACCAGTGTAAAGGGATTATTATAGTCATAGAGACAATCAGCTCGAAAAGAAAGAGGTGATTGCTCTACCTGAGTCTTGATGGCTGAGAAGGTGGAGGAAGAAGCAGAAGTGCTAAATACCCAGCAAAAGCTTTCACCTAGAGTATGGGCAATGCTCAGTTACTTTCTGGCCACCAGAGAGCAAGATCGAGAGGGGGACAGAATTACATTGCCCACTGACCCTTTGAATCTTGTCTCATATGACTTTGGAACTAGTGGTAGAAGATATACCAGCTGTGAACTTAATCCAAGATTCCTTCTGGCTTTGATGTCTTACTCACCAAGCATGTGCATGGGCCCATTGGAAAGTGACGTGGTTTGAAATTGTGGGATATCTACAGAAAGTATCCCACGCCCATTTTTGAGCCTTCCATGCCATGTGGCAGGTTGGATTCTACCATGGACAAGGATATAGTGGAAAAAATCTCGAGGTTTTAGGAATACACTGAGCAGCTGCTTGTATAACACAGTCAGTTATTGCTGTCACACAGTCATCTATTGGTGACTTACAGACAATGGCAGGGTCAAGTTCTGCAAGAGCAGTGAAAGAGGGCCAGTTTGTGTGATCCAGCTTCCATCAGGACACACAGGCCAGGTGGCATCGACCATGGCTTGTCTCTCAAAATTATAGGCAAATGATCACTGCCTCATGGATTATTGTCAACCCTCCGAGAAAAATGGGAGAACAGTGAAGGGGAGGAAATTGAGAGGTAAATAGAAGTAAAGGACTGACTAGGTGCATGAAAATAAGTAGAAGAACCAGTATTGAAAGGAGAAAGGTTGTGATAAGAGAGCATATGCTCCACAGAGTGACCCCTCCTATTAATATCAGCACTTCCCCAGAGGGGATGATGTCCATTAAAGTCCCCCAGGATTAAAAGAGGAGACAGCAATTGTTCAATGAGACCATCAAGGTCTGATTGATCATAAATCTCTTCAAGCAACAGGTAGAGAGAACAAACAGTGATGGTACAACCCAAGGAAGCATGGATGGCTATGGCATTCAAGGGTGTGTCAAATGGCAAAGACAGGGTGGGCACATGCTGATTGACCAACAGTTCCACCCCTCCATGCACTCGTCCATCACACAGCCTGTCATTTCTGTACAATAAAAACTGGTGAAAGGTGACTGTATCAGCAGATTTCAGAAATGTTTCCTGTAAGGAAAGACATACAGAATGGTAGGAAGCATTCAGTGTTTTGATGTCATCCAGATTAGAAGGTAAACCTTGACAGTTCCATTGTATCAAGGTGGCCATTTTATATATATATATGTGTAGGCGAATTTGGTGCAGAACCCTTCTATTAACAACCACGTCTTTTTTCTTTACTGTCTTTATTCGAGGGAGGGCTATTGACCTCCATATATCCTACTATGGGTCGACTGGGCAGGTCACTGCTGTTGGAAGAGGATTCCAGTGAATGAGGATGTGAACAAATGATTGTTTTGAATCTTGGGGTGGGAGAAGATGTATCCGAGGAAATGCCTGTACCTGAAACCAAAGAAAGTGGATCTTGGGATTTGTTGGAATGTATGGAATGGACAGAGATGGGTGATGAAGTTGATTCATAAACTTTAACCATGGAAGTCAAAAGACTTTTCATTTGTTTTGAGAATAATTCTTTTGGAGGCACAAAGAGATCTGTCTGCACTCCCACTGAAGTAGTGGAACGAAGTGCAGCAAGATGAAGTGGTGGACAGCAACTTTCAAGCCTCAGGATAAGTAATTTTATGAATCGTATTCAAATGCTGCACCTCTTTTTCTTCCAACCATTTAGGGCAAGTACAGAAGTAGGACAGGTAAGAGCCATTGCAACTGATGCAATGAGGGTCTGTTTCACAATCATAAGCATCATGGTAAATGCCATCGCAACAAGCACACGTCAAGGAACCATGACATGACGTCTTTGAGTGACCGAACCTGACACTAGAAACATCGGAGAAGGTTTGGAATGTATGGCCATACCTTGAAATTAAGATAATCTGCCTTGATGGTGGCAGGTGGATGTGGTGATGTAAATGTCAGAATGAGGATATTGGTTGGCATCATAATTCCATCTTTGTGAGTGGAGATATGCCTAACTGCAAAAACTCCTTAAGTGGAGAAACCAGCAAGAATCTTTGACTCATGAATGTCCTTCAAATTCCTCTTAACAATAACTACTCATGATGAATTCAAAGTAGCATGAGGTGTAACCTCAAAAGGTATATCCCCAATTGCCTTTGAATGGAAGAGGAGTTCACTGTATTGAGATGCGTGTGTTTCCACCAATATGTCACAAGATCGAAGCTTCTTTACTGACTTTGGAGAGCCAGTAAGTCCCTCTTGTCCCTTCTGAATGAAAAAGGGGTGCATTTGCCCTAAAGGTTTGTCTGAAAGAGAATGTAGGATAAGAAAATGAGGTATAACAGGTGTTACAGATGTTAAAGATTGCTACTCAGAATCTTCAAGATGTCGTCGTTTACCTACGGACTGTTTCTTTCACTATTTTAATTAATTTTATTTGGAGGAAGCATAATAAAAAAGGAATATTTCAGTGCCCACTGACCCCACCCTCCATGAAGCCCTACAAGGAAATGCACTACAATGTCAAACAAGGACACTACAGCAACTCCAGGGTTTCATGATCACTATACCCAAACACCAGCAACAGATACAATGTCCACAACACCTGTTGAGAACATCCAACACTGGTACTTGGTTGACCCTAGCCCAAGTAGGCCAGCAAATGACCTAATGGGCCACTACAAGGCTGCCCGTCTACAGGAAATCAAGGCCAAAGTGGTGTGTGAGGGTTGAATCCCTCAACTGCCAGGATCCTCTATTCCCCTTCAAGAGTCGCCCTGCACAGCAAACATGTGAGTGGATGTTTAGAACCCAGAGGAGGTAAACTAAAAGAACAGAACCTTCCCTGAGTAGTCCCCTTACCATGTACAGGAATCCACATTGAGGGGGTAACCATTAAGAATGATAGCAATCAGGGGGAGGACAGATGAAAACAAAAAAAAATGGGAAGTGGAGAAAAGAAGAAGCAGAAGAAAAGGAGACAGGGAAGGGCAAAGAAGAAGCATAAGAGAGACAGTAAATCGGTATGAACAAGGAAGAACACTGGCATGCACCACAACAGATGACTTTAGAATACAAGTATTCTACTAAAATCACACAGGCTGATGAAATGAGCCAGATAAGGCATACGAGAGAAAATGGAGGTGAAAAGGACTTGAGTAACAAAGCATCGTGTCTCAACAAACTTCAGCAACAGACCAACCAATGAGATAAAGCTTAGGAAAATAAACACATTACTGTAGAGAAGATAAATGAATTAGCATCCATGAAGAAAAGGTGTGAAATGTAAGACAAAGATGGAAAACTTAGGCCTAAGAAAAAATGAACAAAACACAAAGTATCTGACCAGAAAAGACTCCAGAGTTTAGGAGTCAATGACAGGCAATATAGTGCAAAGTTAGGTCTAGACGTATGTGGTAACAAAGGAGGTCTACATTTTCATGCATGCACTAAAGTGGTGGTAAAATGAATTAAATACAGACTAGCATATATGGATAGAAAGTGAAAAATATAAAAAGAAAAGGCAAGAAATGAATTACAAAGAAGAGTAAATACACCTAAAAAACCCAGTCCCAAAATTAAAAAAAAAAGCTTAGGCAGATTCAAGACAGCATGGCTGTAAGATTAGGTAAAGGCAGGTAGTGAGAAAAAACAAGCAAAATCCCTTCTTTCTTGCATAAGAAATACAGGTGGAGGTATGTCAATTACAGAAGAGGCACAAACCACATGAATTGCTACAGCACTCACTGCACGAAAGCTGTTCTGTCTCCTAACACACAAAAGAAAACCTGATACTAATGTAGGTATGAAACTAGTGTGAAAAAAATGTTGACGTGCAGAGAGATGTTGGAAAATGAAAATCCAACTACTTTCACTTAAAAAAAACTCCCATGTATGAAAAGATCATGAGTGGAAAAAAAACAACAACAAACACCATTACATGAGTGTTAAATACACAAGTGATGATTCTGCTCATCAGTATAGAGAGTCAACTGTACAGAGAAAATGTGTTGCAACTGCATTGGTGAAGAGTTGTCACATGCTCATTTGAATGCTACAATGCAGTTATACCATGTGCAAGCAAAGAATATTAGGTGGGAACCTCAAGAATAGTGGTGAGCAAAACTTTTGCATACAGAGTAGCACAAGTTGAGGAAAGCTATTATTTAGGTGGAGGTGAGGTATCACATCAGAAGTTTGATATAGTTGGTTGTCACTATGTGCAAGTGTGAATATCATTTACAAGTTTGAAAAGAGTCAGTCATTGCTATGTGCAAGTGACAATGTCATATTTAGAAGTAAAACCAAATCATCTGATGATTGGCATTATGTATCTTAAGAAAGTCATATTTAAAAAACTGAAAGAAGTAAACTGGGTTCAGGAATCTGTAAAATTTAGAGATTACAAGTAATCTGAAAGTTAGTTGTGCATATATTACACATGTATAGAATCTATTTAAAATAAGATGATTTGGTCCAATATGTCTTCAAAAACTAAAACACTCCAGAAGCCTTCAGTAAATACTCACTTCTTCCCTTGTTTCTTTAGAAAGCTCAAATATAACAAACAATTTGACAGAAATCCTTAAATTTGTACAATAAAATGTGCATTTGTTCTTAAAAATGTAAGGACAGGTTCTTGTCTTTAAAATGATACTAAAGCCCTTGCCTTCACAATGATAATTAAGCCCTTACCTTTACAGTCGTTTTCTTTGTTGTATGTTCACTAACTTTCTCCAGCAGGTTTTTAAATTCATTTTCAACAAGCTGAAAAGAAGTGAACCATATTATGACAAGCATACAGTTAATTAAATCAGAGTAAGACGTCCATGTTAGAAAATACACAGTTAAATATGCCAGAATTAAGATTTCTATGTTAAAAAAAATGCAGTTATACTGATGAAATATTACCAAGATGTATATAAAAAACTCAAATGCTACATAATCAACAGAAAATGTATGACAAATGTTTGTCTTGTAACAAGTGATGACAAACAAAATTACAACCTGGCTGTACAGGTAATGATAACTTGAATATTTTGCATAATTTCCCAATAATTTATTATTGAATGATGAATTAATATTTTGAAGCTAAGGCCAAAGTTTTCAGAACTATCATAAGTGTGATACCTACTGCTGTATATGGTAAGAAAGACAGCTTGTCATTATAAAATATGTCATAACATTAATGATTTTCATCACTACAAATTGGATTAAAGACTTTAAAAAATGGTTAATTTCTAGCTCAGTGAAAACTTTTTCTGCCTGAATTCATTTCTTCTTTACTTAATCAGAAGAAGCAAGGACTATAAGATACTTCTTAAAAAGGTTAGAAAACAAAATCTTCTAGGTGTTCACTAAAGTTTTACTATGTCACTTTAAGTAAGGAGGTTCATCCAAGTAATAAACAGTTAATAAAGCAAAAGAGTATTTTAAAACTTAAAAGAAGCTTCAAGAGAGTACAAAGTACTAAGAACTACTTTCATTAAGAGATAAGGCTAAAAATAATATAAGAAATTCTAAGATACAGAACAGCCAAATATGATATTACAGTAAAAAACCCAAACCCTATAAAAGTGCTTAGATATAACATAAAATACCTGAAATTAACTTGGACCACAAGGTGCACAGTTAGGCCAAGTAAATGCAAGGTTTATGTCAATTATGTGAAATTAAAGGAATAAATACAAAACTAGATATCAAGTGAACATATTAATATAAATTAGAAGTCAAGTGAATATAGAAAAATTTGGATTAAACACCAATTAAATGTCAAAGTTTACAAAAAGTTATGAATAAATATAGAAATTAGATATCAACCACACATGTGCAATTGGGAATGTATTTTGTTTGTTTATTAAATATCAATTACAAAAAAAAAGTGATAACTGCAACATAATTTATAAATTATAAATTTAGAAAGAAAACATTTTCAGATTTATCTTTTACATAAAATTATTCACAGTTGCCCACCTTTCCTTGAATCTGGCCTGTCCTTGCCATATTAATTAACATATCTTCTACCATCTTGCTTTTCTCAGGTTTAGCAGCAGCTAAAGTGCTCACTAGAGATGAAAATCAAAACATGACATATCTCGTCAGCAGAAAAAAACAACAACTTTTAGTATTTTAATAAACATTATTTAACTATTTCTAAAACATTCCAAAAAAAGGTGTGGGAGGTCATGTCTCAGCAACTAACAACTGCTATGCACTAAAGATTAGTAACTGAAAGTGTACCACTAACGAAACTAGTCCTTTCTTATTACCAATATTTATAATTTTAATTAACAAAGAAATTTTTCATATATTTCTTTATATTTTTACAAGATGTGTCGCCCCTAACATAAGGTTACTTTGCTTCACTGAACTTTAGCTATCGCAGTAACAGTGTACTTCTCAGATGAGAAAAAACTTGCTATACAACTTTTCTAGAAACAGAACACCTATACAAATTTGGGTTTGTGAGTTGATGGTAAAGATGAACAAAGCTTTGATGCATTGAGAAAATAACATTAATAAATGCAGGTAATAATAGTAGCACAAACATGAAGGTTAAGTGTAGGTTAAACACCATGCCTTTAATTATTATACATCTTATGCACTCACTGGTTGTACAGTTAAAATCTAGTACCCTCTAAAATATATTTCTAATTCATTTCTTTAATGATGATAAAACATTTCAATGAGAGTTAATGACAGTATTCAATAATTTAAAATAGTAGTTAAAATAAATTCTGAAAATAATTTTGTCACACACATATCTTAGGTTAAATAATTCTTTTCACATTACAAGGATACTTCCAGGTATGAGTAGAACATTACAATCACTTAACAATATCTTTTTAATGCTTTTAACATTCATAATGGTTGATTATAAACATTCTGATAACAATAAAACAGTCAACCAGTATAAAAACATCAATATTTTCTTTTTAAGTGCTTATGCAAATTAGTTTTAATTTTGAATGATATTGAAAGTTAAAATGTAAATTTTATAAAAAATATAATAACTGAACTCAAGATTTTAAGATTTAAATAAAATCTGAAAATGAAAATTTAATGAAAATCAAATAGACAAATTTTACTTTCCCAAAGTGAAACTGTTCTTGATCTACATTTTAATGATGAATACACAGAGCTTTTTATTTCACATAATCAACTGGCAGTTGGTATATTACACCTAATTTAAAAGTAGATGTACTCAACCAATAGCTGTTAGTTTTATTATTTCTGTATACAAGTCTATGATATATAACTGTTAAATATTACATTTTGAGTTGATAGCTTGGTTAAAATTAATTCAAATCAAGAAATAGTATATTTTAGTACTAAAATTATGAGCTTAGTTAGTTTTAAACAATTCCACTCATATTAATAAAAAGTAGTATAAATATTTTAACAAGGAAAAACAAAGATAGGTACAAAAAATAATAAACTAAGATTATGTCATTTAGTACTTAATATACTAATTTGTCAATATTTCCAGAGTACTTCAGCATAGAAGTCATCATATGACATCTCCAACAGATTTTTGTCTATAGGAGTACAGCAAGAACTAGAACATTGCTGTTGAAATAGTCACCAGATCTTTGGTAGTTATCTTGAAAACAGATGTAGATGTAAATAAAACATTACATGCAAACAAATAATAGTTAGTAAGAAAAATACATAAACTCACTTTAACCCAGAATATAAGCAATAATTCAAGATGAATATCACTGACATAGCTTGGCAATTAACTCAGTGTTCTTTATTACCTATGACTATTGACACCAATTAGTGACATGTAAAATAATCAATTCACAAAAGTTATGTTTATATTGATTAATGTCATGACAGTAATCAATTGACCAAAATTGGTATTTCTAATTATTCCAACCATAAGCATAATTGATGTATTAGCTTTATGATTTCTTATTATCATACAAGTATTTCGAAGTTGTTAATGACTCATAAAAGTAATAAACTAATCAAAACTAGTGTTCCAGATTATTTTGAATTTCAATTATACCAATTATACAAGTCTCATGTAAGTATAACTGAAGTTAAATGTAATAAATTAATAGGCTCAAGAATTAACCCATTACCCAAAATACATCAAATGCTCAGATTTAGTCACCGAGCTAGTTAACCTGATTGAAGTTAAATTATTTTTGTATTCTACCTGTATGAAGTTTAAAAATGGATGCTAAATGAAAAGCTACGAGACCTAAAATATTAGATATGACACTTCTTTATAAAAAAAAAGTGATGACTGCTGCTGTGTTTGTTCATTTTGCTATTATGCACAAAGTTTCACAAAGAACTATCTGTGCTTTGCCCACAACAGATATTGAAACCCACTTTCTAGCAGTACAAGTCAACAGAAATGCCACTGGGAGGCAACTGCTGCTATGAGACAGCATGAAATTGAAATTTTTTACAAGCATTTTGAACATAACACTAAAACAATTTAACAGCAGTTGAATCAAAGGGTATTAAAGTTTTGAGAAATCAAACCTCACTGAGATGTTTTAAAGTTTGAACTATGGATTTATTAATCAGAACATTACGTGAAAGGATTCAATGCATTTTTGTGATACACATAGTTTCAATTTATGTAGATTATAATTCAAACTGTAATATTATATATGAGGTAATTTTTAATTTAAAAGTAAATATTTAAAGAACACTTAAATACTAATTTTGGTGAGTCACATGGTACATTGAACATAAGTTAACCTGAAGATGACCTAAGAAGGAAAAGCATTGTTCTCTGCTTTATTAGTAAAAATGTTAATACCCATAACAGCCATCCTGAAATAATATTAACATGCTAGAATATAAAATAAGAACCACCAATTTTTTTATTTTAGTGGAATATGGCTTATGTACTGAATCAAACACAGGGGCCCTGTTCACCTCTTTCCATTTTTGGAAATGGTCCCTTATATACACATACTTCAATATATAACATTTGAATAACTAATTACAGGTTAGAATGTCCTCTAGTGATTTTACCAATCATTTTAATACGTGAAAAATTTACCATGTTCTTTCAAACCAAAATGTCAAGAAGGGAGGTTGCATCTTTAGTCTGCTGTGTGTTTCATATTTTTTAAACCTAAATGTATCTTAGTTACTAAGCTTAATAATTTGTAGTGGAATTCTGAGGTATCAGCATAGATATTTATGATTTTTTTGGATATTCAACTGTACATATAAAACCTAAAAAAAATTTGTTTGATATCCTCCACATGCAAAATTTTAAAAGGCTTAGCACCCTATGTCCAACAGTAACTAAGTTAAAAGGTTGTAGCAAGAAGAGATAATTGTTTGCTTTATTTCTTGATTTATTGTCCTATTATTTTAAGAAAACTAAATTTAATTATTTATTTCTAAATAGTATTAATCTATATACATACATAATGTATAATATGTAATGGATTTATCATTGTACATTTTCTTTAGCACCTATGCTTGTTTCTGTCCAGTTTTCTTTTTTGCATGGGACTGTGTATTGCACAAGTCCCACCTGTTCTCCAAACTTGTAGAGAATCCTTGAAAGAGAAAACCAACAATATTTGTTTACAAAAACATGCTAAATGATTGTTGAAAATTCTAGAACTTGCATGATTGGTGTATAAAAATCGACATGCCGAGAGACAAATACTATTATTATTGGACAGCTACGGTCAATGTGTTTTAGGCCTATGAAGTTGTAGTTGTGATTAACGTCAACTGATCACAAAACTACAGAATTGGATCAGGAACATTTATAGATTTTGTACATCACAAACCGTTCAACTTCAGTAAATAACTTCGGAAGTTAGTATCTCTATGATGACATTAAATTTCTTCATTGGTAAGAAGTGAACTTGTAAGCAGTGTGAGGCCAATCTAGTCCAGCTAGCTAAAATCAGGTGTAACAGTATCAACTCAGAATTAATTTGCTTATCATGGACCTGGATCTTTGATAAAATATTCAGTTCTGAACCAGATGTAAAACTGAATTGTTTGTAAGTTTGTGAACTCTTGTATATAAATCATCATTTGTAATAACTCAGTAATAATCATTATTATAAATTGTATTGTTTTTATGTTTGTATATTAAAAATATATTTGTGCTAAAAAAGGAAATTATGTGCATCAATCTTATTTGACAAATAACAAAAATTTGATACTTCCACCTTGAACGTTCACATAAGTAACAACAGTGGAATTTCTGGGGTGGATCATGGTCAATCAACTTGCAAAAAGAGGTAAGAAATGGGAAAATACACGAACAGAGAAAAGTTCTAAAATGTCAAAATGTAATAAATGCTTCTCTACAGCCCACATGCTCAATTTCATATAGTCATTTCAAGATGCTCACCCTCAGACCAAAATAAAGGCATTTGTAAAGATATGGAGATGTGGCTAAGGGGAAGAAAGGGTATTCTCACTGTGGTGTTGGCATGCTTATACAACCAAGTCAAATCCACGAGAAGAAAAGAAGAGAAGCACACACTCCAGGTCAACAGACCCCAAGTAAGGTGCCACTGGCAATATGATGTCATCTGAAATGGGAAGATATGTGGCCTGAATGAATGAGTAGTTTATGGAAAGCTAGTGTTTTAAAAAGTAAAAACAACTGTGTATAGGTTGTGAAAGAGAAACAAACCTAGAACACAAAACATGCCATTATTTATAAAAGAAGTGGAGACCAAATACAGGGTGAGACTGAGAAGACTTGGAAGGCTTGATAAGTTTGCCCAGTTGAGCAGTTTCCTGCAGAAGAACACAGGTGTGAGAAGAATCAAACCAAACACTTAATAATGGAACCATAGCCCCAATCAGAAAAAAAGGGAGGCAAATGTCCCACACCTCAAATACAGACATACAGAGAACATGTAATGCCAAAAGAAAGAACACAGAACAGGAAGAATTAATCCAGACAGCAAAATAAATAAAATGTCTGGACGACAAAAAGGTACCTAAAATATTGAGCTTAGTCATGTACATTTTGAATGCAAAGAATTACCAAAGAGAGAAAAAAACTGATTGGAATATGATAAATGTTTAACCAGATGCAAGTCTAGTTTTTTCACAAAAAAAAAAGAGAGTAATAACCAAGTGTAGAGATAAATATCCTCATAATGATATTCTTTGCCTAAAAAAAACAGAAAGAGAAAAGGAAAAGTGAATAGGTGAATAGATGAGAACCTGAAGAACCCATTGAAGCAAAACAGACAGGGCTTTACAGGGTAATCACAGATGAGGCGAGCAATAACTCTGATATCAGGAAGCTGTAATGAAAAGTAATATGCAGATTCAGCAGACCTAGGAATAGGGAATGTTGAGGTTGATAAACATAGGAACCCATGGTAATTATTGAAGAAGGATTTCAGGCCACCTCATCTTGTATCTCCAGTGATTCACAAACATTCCAAGATCTCAGATCAGAGAAATGAAGCTAAAGAAATGCCACATAGATAAGCATGAAGGAAGTGTACATTAGCTGTGACAGTGTCTTGCCACAAAGGCAGAGGAACCAAGTAAAAGAGAGAGAGAGAGAGAGAACAGAAGAAGTATTGGCCAATGACGAGAAAGAAGAGAAAAAAATCCTCTACAGAAAAATTTTCATGAGTATGATGAAGTGCTTCAAGAATAAGGTGATGCAACAAGAGCTAATGCAGGTAAAGAGAAAAAGGCATGAAAAGTGAGCACAAAAAAGTAAAATAAAAGTTAATGAATCCACAGACAGCTACAACAGATACAGGTCCTGAATTAGGGATGAAGTATAAGTTACTGTCATTAGGAAATTCATAATGGTTATGCATAGAAAAAAGTTTTAGTTAGAACAAAAATTAATAAACTTGAACAAAATTTAAGTTTCATATATTATACCAAATATCAAATAAAATATGACTAACTTTTAAAAAACACATCCATTTTAGATAATGTCAAGGAAAAGAATAAAGTTACTTCAAGTGTTAGTGCTAAGAAACTGACTACTTGTGTTCTTATTCTCTTAAATAATTATTCACTTTAATTATATTATAGAACTTTGAACTGATGGAAGGCTTTACTCATATGATGATGTCATAAAGCACTAGCACAGTTAACAATAACACGTTTTTTTTATGACAGTTAATTTAAGGGTAGTGGCATGCAAGTGTCATAGGCAGATGCACAAAGAATCAAGCTATTTTGTGTGAAGTGGTGAGGTATCTTTTTGGAATTTATCAAGATAAGATAGTTTTAATTAAAATTCATTGAAAACTAAATCTAAATGATATTGGTAGCTGAATGGTAACTCATTCTTGAATCTGTAAAATGGCTCTTTTTTTCCATATTATAAACTATTCTCTTATCCATGTACTGTCTCGTTAGCAATTATTTCGAATTCTGAGAGACTGAATTCTACAACTAGATGTTTCTTGAGATTTCTATTACATTTTTATACAAAAAATTGTTTGAATGTTTTAATTCTAATTAACTAATTGATATTTACGTCATTAAAACTCTATAGACTTATTCAACAATACATGTATTATGCTTACTTTTACAATATATTAAGCCTTTTTAGTCAGTAAGTAATGCAATATATACAGTTGTGGATTTAAGGTTGTGTGGACCCTACATTCCATGTAAATTTTATATGGAATAAAATTATCAATGGGCCCCAATTAAGACCACAGACCCTGGGGCTAAGCCCCTTCTAGCCCCTGCCAAAATATGCCATTGAATATGCTTAAGAAAAGAAAGCACTGATGCATTCTTCCTGCCAATATGATGTACTGAAACAGCAAAAAAAACAAACAAACAAAAAACTTATGCTCTTTCAGCACACTTTCTAGCTTAACTGACTCGAGACTTTAATGGCTTTGGTGACACATTAGAAATGTACTGTAGTTTTCTTTTATATGTATAATATATATATTATACCTCATGACATTTTATCAAAGTGTCTTTCCATCAAGCTTTCTTAGAATGAATAATTTACATTTTACAAAAGGATCTATTTTATGTCATCAGTTTGATTTATAACTAAAAATACTGTTAACAGCAAGAGCAGACTACTTATGAAACAATGGATTATAATGTTTAGAAACAAAAACAAAAGTATATCTAATTACCTATATTCATTACCAGGCTGATTTCTAGTTTTATTTTACATAAATAGCTCATTCAGAGTAGAAATTAATATTAGTTATATGTTACTACTCAATAATGTGGGCTCTTTCATAGAAAAAATATACAATATTAAACATTAAATCAGTAATAGTATTAATTATACTTTAGAATTACTTCAAAGGTATTTTAATGAAAATGTTATCCCATTTTTATAAAATTTTCATAAAATTGTGAAATAAATCCCTATCAGATTCTAATCAATTGTTTATCTTGTATTTTAGTTCTAACATATACACGTTAAAGTTCTAAAAAGACTTACATCTTGCACGTGCTTCTTGAGTAAGCACCTGGGAGAGAATATAATTTCGCATTTCTTCCTCTTTTGCTTTCTGTTCTTGTTCTTGGTTAGCATTTCTCTCATTTTTTCCACCTTGCTACTCAGAGTAGAATAAAAAATAAGATCTCATTTTAACAGCAACCATATGTTCACATATGTATAATAATAATAATAATAATAATAATAATAAACTACTTTCAGTAGAAGGGGTTAAAAGTTTACATATTCCTCAACTAGAAATATATTTGCAAATGATATGTCCTTAAGAAGAAAGCTATTTTCTTCTTGAAGTCATGAAGTCATGCTACCAACCTTGTAAAAATTCTCACCTGCATTTGTATTTCTGCATGATGACGTGCAGTCAGATGATGGAGACAGTGTAAGACAAGTACCAGCTTGAAGAACCTCCTCAATTAGTCATTGGGGAGCTAAAAAAAAGACTGTCAGAAGACAAATCTGGAGACAAAAAGGTATCATCTATCCATACAAAAGGAAGAGTTAAAGGTCCAAATGAGTTGGAGAATCCACCTAGGAAGTTCAGAAGGAGAACAGACTAATAGGTGAGAGGGCTCAAGAAACAAATACAATGTTGGAAGTACCTACAGAAAGAAGTACAGAAGGGATAGAAATGAACTGCCCTGACTGGACATAAGAGTCTGTTCTGAGGTGAAGGCCCATAAATAAGGAAGATGAAGAGAAATAGGAGAAAATGGAGAATCACCTTCCTGGGTATCTGAAGTCTTTGTAAGAAGAAAACTATTAGGGTAAAGAAAAATGTACAAGTGATGAAAATGAATTTAAACACAGTCAATAGGGCAGAAGTCAAGATAAAGGAAGGAACTTGTAAGAAGGTAAAGAAAAGAAAGGCAAGAGAGAGAGAGAGAGAGTAGCACAGGGTTAAAAAAGAATTGATAGTGAGGGCATGAAGTGTAACAATAGGGATGGGAAATAAAGTTATCTGTGTGGAAAATCTGGTTCTACAGGCATTGGACCAGACAATCCCTACACACACAAATAGGGTGTCACACATTGGAATAGAAAAATGATGTGGGAGGTGTGCAAGGAGGAATGTAGGCTAGTCCTGGCTGGGAGTATGCACAGCTAGTTCTGATTGGTGAGGAACAAGAGACCAGAATAAGAGCAGTTTGATGATGTGGTGAGGCAACTATAGTAGCGAGTACCCAGTTGGGAATGAACCTTTCAGAAACCTTTGGGTGAAGAGACCATTTTATGGATGGAAAGTGGTTCCATCATGAGATATAGTCCACAGCAATATTCAAAGTGTCTGCAGCATGGAGGGCAACCAATACATCCAAGTGCAACAGACCCAAAAGAGAAGATGTCTGGAGACACATTTTTCTGGAATAGGTGTCCCATTATGGTTTATGTGAGACACTACTGTGAAATTATTGAAGTAGAACATAAAATCCACCAGAAGGGGAAGAAATGGAAGCATGCCCACTGGAGTACAAGTATTACTAGGATTCTGATGTATAGACAACTCTCTTCAGAAATCCTAAGACATGAGTGAGAGAATCATATGGGAATGCTTCTCTCTCACCGAATAATAAGTGGGCAAGATCCTCTAGAAAATTGGGTAGAAAAAAGGTCCCGCAAGAACAGGATATCCCTGGAGTGGTTTTGTCTCATATGACCTAATGGAGGGGATGTATTTGAGCATGGCCAAGTGGAATGAGAGGTTTCAGAAAAACCACAGTCCCTAAAGAGATAACCTGATGTACAGATGGATAAAGTGGAGCAGACTTAAGTGACTTAAGTAATATAGAGGGGTCAAGGTAGGAAGGAGTTGGAAATGTGGACAAGCCATACAAAGCAAGCAGCTCTATGAAGCAGAAGTGAAGTTTAATCTCTCAATTTTCCTGGAAAAAGGAAAAGGTGAGCCTGTTGACCATGTAGATGTGGATCTATACTTCCAGCCCATGATGACGATGTGCAAAAGCATGCATAATGTGATTGAAAACATAGAACTAGAGCTATTCTGAAAGAAAAATCAGAATTTATACACAGCCCTGAAGTAAGAATGTGAAACAGAATCTCTAGGAACACAGAAAAAAGTATCCAACTCGTATGTCTTGATCATCCATAAATTTGGTATAAAAACTATAGAAAAAAAAAAGTAATTCTTCTTCCTAATGAGGAATGACTGAAATGTGAGTGAGGGTGTATAGGTAAATGAATGAACACCAGTCCCTAGTTTTGTTTGGGGCATACAATGAAGAGGTGAGAGTTATAACCCAAAAGAAGGTTGGGAACTCACTCCAGGCACTAGAAGTTGGCTGGAACTGAAAAGGAATGAAAGGCTACAATTGGGAGGAAGAGGGAATAATGTGGATATCTATGAATATGAATGTGTCCAACTAGAATGGCCCTTTGACAGATCAGGTCCAACAGGACCTGAACTAACTGTATGGTCACTTACTGAGATGACAGGAGAGTCTTCAGATGGAAGAGTAAGAAGAGGTGGAAGGCAGGGAAGCTGTAAATGAACAAGAAAGAGGGGGCTATATGAGATTGTGGGACAGAGATGGAGGACTGAGACTGGGACAAACTCAAAAATATGTGGGAAAGAGAACACTGATAGTGGGCTGCTTCAGCACTTAATTCCAGAGAATCAATGACACTACCAAGGAGTTCTTCATGAAGTAGGGGGCAAAACAAAGGTCATGGAAGGAACAAAGTGGTAAACAGCCACGAGAAAACAGGGTATCTTTACTCAAAGGTCTCAAAAATAAGAAATCAAGTGAAAAGTGAGAGTGCAGTGGAAGTCACAGGTACCATGGTAAAGAAAAAGGAACACTGGAATAACCCTTCATGAAATATAGAGGAAAGGCAATAAAGAATAGTAGTAAAAAAATACAGAGTTAGGAAATTTGGATACTGGACACTGAAACAACCAACAAAAATTGTATCTCCTACGACTACAAATTAGACCCCAAGGGGTGATAGTCTAGAAAAAAGAAAGGGAAGAAAAACTTTAGTGATTAGGAAAAAAATAAGGCATGGAGGATGTAGCATAATATTACATGCACCAATCTGTTCTAGAAAGAATGAAACATGAATGTAAATATCAGGGGAGGATGGGAATACAACCTACAAATCATGAATTGAAAGGTTTAGTGAAAGAGAACACAGAGAATTATAAATAAAGGGGCAAGTAAAGAGAATGGTAGATACTTGAGTAATGAGTTATTAAAAAACCTTTAAATGATTAGGCTTATTTTTCAGAAGAAATAGAGGTATCCAAGACATGAGGTAGAAAAAAAACCCTTCATTTCATCCACCTCAAATTCAGATTCAGAATTATGTTGGAGTAATGTGGCTGGGATGAAAGAAGAAAGGCCTGGTAGTTAGATGGACCCTATGACATCAGATGATGACTATCATGATTTCAACAAGCAATGAACTTCCCAAACTGTTGGTAGATGAAAGTAATATTCATACTCACTTCAGCAGAATAGGAATTCATTTTAAACTGTGAATTTGTATTGAAAGGTTAAGACACAAAGTTTTTGAAGCATTATACTTAAACATGTCTGAGTAAAAATAAACATGTGTACAACTGTGACAAGGAAAAGAATGAAGAGCATTTGCATGTGTATGTAAATGGAGTCTTGGTACAAGAATGTTTGTCACAGTCCTATTAGTGGAGAATTTTGCAGCATGATACATCTTGAAGCAAAGCAAATTCACTTGCTTTGCATGAAATTATAGGTGAGTTTTCAAAAGCCTGGAGGCATGGAATTATTTTAAGCAGATTAGTGTGACTCAAGGTGAAAATAGTTTTCTATAAATAGAGACAAGTGATTGTATTGAAAATTAGAATGTTGTGCTTTACATGCCCCAAAATTTTACTTATTCACCTCAGTATGATTAAATATTTCTATTTCTATTCTACATCAAAATCTAAGGTCAACTATCTGAAAGGTCTGCTTAGAAACATAAAACATAGCATTGTTAGCAAACACTTCAAGTTCTGCATTTGGTTCTAGGAGAATTGGTTGATTTTTTCCTCACTTCCAAAAAAAACATTTTAAGAGGGGTATATAATGAAGCTCTAACTGTTCATTTTTTGATATTGCTAATAAATTGAAAATAAGTTTATACCCATCAAGCCACTGGAGTAACTTCTCAATATGCTACACACAGATAATAACTTGTAATCCAGAAACAGCAAACAATGAGGGGACACAAGCATCTACAGCACTTGCAGTAATATCTAGACAAGTTCATTGCTTTCAATAGGTGAATTACAACATGTTAGTTCAATTGCACTGCATGATTGGAAAGGCTTATATTATAAAATATGTTGCTTATAAAAAAACAGAATGATGTCTGAAAACTATCTATAAATCTGTGTAATGGAAAAATTAATCTATTTTCAATTTCATATTTCCATGAAATTTAAAACTTGTGAAATTCATGTTTCAATTTAAAACAATTAAAGATAATTTCCACAAATATTAAGTAAATTACAGCATACAGAATGTCTATATCTGTGTTTTGATAGATATTTTAGCTCTACATTTTTAAGTTTTCACCTCAGACCTCAATGAATCAACTATCTAACTTTTTGCTAGAAGCTTCTCTGACATTTTTAATACATAATATGTCAAGTCTCATATTACTGCATTAAATATCCCACTCTCCATTGTTTCATTCATTTTTCTCTATTCAGACATTCTTCTTTCACAAAAATTTTTCAAAGCCTTTTTCTACAAAAAAGTAACATTTTTTTTTGTTTTCACTGCTTGATACATAGCTTTTTAAAAATGTAATCACTGTCCTTTTTTTTTGTTCAAAAACAGTGGTTCCAAATTTATATGTGGAAATAAATTATTTTAATTTATATATTTATTAAAAGTGTTTTCTCAGCCCAAACGAGCCGTCTTTGCATATACATTTTCTCAACAAGTGGGTTTCTCGTCATCACTGATTAGTGGTTCCAAATCTTTTTCACTGACAACATCCTAACCCCTTATATTGGTTTGTGCAACATCCCTGCTGACATGTGCAATATTTTACGTATTTTTATGCTCTTAATATTTGTATGGTGAAATTCTTGCAACATCCCTAGTAACTTCTCATGAAACAAGCTAGAAAATTGCTGTTTCAAAGAATTAACAGGTTAATAACAATGAAATATTCAAAATCAAATAACTAATTTTTTTTATATGAATTTAAATTTGCTTTTGTACTTGTGGAAATGAACTAATTGGCTACTTGGGTTCTTATTCTATTAATCAATTATTTGATATGACACTAATCAATATTTAATAGATGCTCTAAGGTAATGGAGCAATTACATCAAACAAATCAGCTACTCAACTCCAGTACATACTAGAAGAAACTAAAAACACACATGCATGCTGAGAAATCAATAAGTCTACATAACCTAAAGCTTACTGTACTAGTCATTTAAGTAGCATGTAATTACAACCTGACTTGTTTTCTTTTTTAAGTGCTCTTTTCTACTTAAGAGGTAATTGTAATTAGCCATCTGTTCATAGACTCAGTCAAGCTGATTGACACAGCATCTGTGAAGTTATAAATAATAAGGTTTACAATAATTTTGAGTTTAATATGAATATCTCTAGCAAGCCTTTAGTAAACATGACAACTAAACAAAAAAAAAAAAAAATCAATTTTGCTATAATGGATTTTTATGAAAGATTTATCCGAAAATTTCTGAAGTGTTTACATAAGTCACTCTGAGTAAGGGTTGATTTTCATGCCAAGAATAAAAATATTTCTCATTTTACAATTTTCATGTTTCATTTGGATAGCCTATAGAATCTCCTGAGTGAATATCAAGTTATTTTCTCTACTCTTAACTGTAGGATAATCACCACTGTACAATGAAATTAAATATTAAAAATATGAAATACAATTAATATTTTTTCTGCATTGACTGCAGTATTGATCAGAAAGTTTCAAGTTACTTATTTGAACAGTTGAAACTTTTCATACCTTCATCCTTTTATGATTTTATTGCTCGGCTAAGCCATGCCTCAACAAATCCCTGGTGCCAGCCTGACATGGCACCTTGTATTTTCTATCATTTTATTTGGCCACAGGTTTGTGCTAAATAGAACTTGGATCTGGAACAGTTGTGGACTCTTGGAAGTTTGTAATTATTTCTGTATTCTTTGATTCTGAAATTGAACTCTGTTTCTATGATTTTAATGGCATGTTCAGCACTTTATGTTTTTTAAAAATGAAGTTGCACAACATTTTACTAATTTCACAAAATTTTGTTTTTCTTCTTTCTTCTTTCAATCAGTGCATGTGTTTAAACTCAGACAGGACCAAAGGCAGTTAGTTCAGGAAATACTGTCAAGTGGTTGTTGATATCATGATTGCTAGCATGCACTCACTGTTGTAAAAGTAAATAAATATAGTTCCCACTACCTGGTACAAACTGAAGTTAGATTAGTCACACCATATGGTCTTTGCTTATCATTATACAGTGTTGTAGTGATGAGTAGATGAGACCTATTCTGAAACAACCTGCTTGGCCTATCAGTATCATGATGATCATTTTTATTTTATTTTAATTCACTGCAAAAATTCACCAAGTTATTTAGTCTATTACTTTAATAATTGCACATATTGAAGTTATAAAATAAATTTTAAGAATAAACTATTTTTAGTGTAAAACTTTATTTCTCCACCATAACTGCACAACCAAATTACAATACATTCCATAACTTTTCTTCATCAGACCTGGGCTTAGCTGAAAAGTTTCAAATTTTTGCATTACACTTACTTTTGTTGAAATCAATATAACAATAAATGAAACATATACATAAATTACTGTTCTATTACTTGTTGCATATCTCAGCTCACTTGTTCTTGAGCAAATATTTTTGACATTTTTCTATAGGCCTTACTGAGTCTTACAAATTTGAGCATCCAGAAAATAGTGAATATAACTTTCAAATATGCACCTTAGGACATAAAAGAAAATACAAGTCACAAGAACAGAACATTACAAAATTAATTTACCCAGCTTGCTAAATAAGCTTTAAATATATTAAAAAGTAAACTAGATATTCAGAGTAGCACCACAAAGCTAATGGAATGAGAAATATTTAAGTGAATAATCTAGGTGGGAAAATTAAGATCATAAGAAAGATTCACATAGAAGACAATTTGTTGTTCTTATTAGCTATAAACATGGCCACCAGCATTATAATGTTCATTAGCAAACACTCTTGAAAGTCAGAGACAGAAGGGGTGGGGGCTTCTGTGACGGATTTGACAAGTTTTAAACATCAAAAAAGATTTTTCTGATACACATCTAATATGTTTTAGAAAGCACCTTGAAAGTTAATGACATACCTGGAGCTTCTGTCATATACTGGATAAATTTTCTGATATATCAGCAAACAGAAATGCTATTACACTAGGTCTGTATTTATGGCCTTGCAATTATTTGTAGCCTGTGTTGATACCACTTAGAAAGTGTAGAATGCAATGTTTAGTTAAACAAACTAAAATAAGAGAAATGAGAGTGATATATAAAAATTTAAGCTATAAACTCATTCTGATGCATATTTTATTGACATATTAATGATACAGTTGTTTAACCAAATTTTGGATATGATTCTTAATACATAAAGAAATTAATCATAATTTCAATTTATTTTATGTAGCACTGATTGATGCTAAATAGTGATTGATTATGCCAGTAAAATACCCAGATCTATCTTGAAATAATCATCCTTATTAGTGACACTGCATTGTGTTAGGATATGATGAGCAGCACTAGATGCATTTCAATGTTTGATTGGACTGTATTATTTTATAAGGGAAGACAACCATTAGGTAATAGTTCTTACACATTATTTTACACAAGGACATCCAGTATTGTAAATAAATGATCATTTGTTATTTTCCAGACTAAAAAATTGCTTTAAATGCATATCTGATTTAAATTTATTAACTCAGCATAAATGAAAAATTACCTTCTTGAAATATTATGACTATTGTTCTGTATTTACATTAAACAATACAACAAATTGTTTAGTATTTCATAACATACATCAATAAAGAATAACAGCAGGCCTTCGGTTCATCTGCAACACCTTATCCACTATATTAAACTAAAGACTAAAAACTAAAAGCACATTTTCATCATTCAAATAGTTAATGAGCTTTTCCTTGAATAAACTGTATCTACCTCATCTGAAGACAAACTGTTCCTAAACCCCAGTTAGAAAGATAAGGTTGTTGTAGCTGAAGGTGACACCTACCCCACTAAATTTATATTTGTGTTTCCTTGTCTTACTATTTTCACTATTAAATACAGACACAAAAAAAAACAAAAAACATTAACAAATCAATTCCTTTAAGAATCTTAAATATCTAAACCAAGTTCTCTCTAATCCTTCATTTCAAAATGAACGTTCAGAGATCTTAACCTCTTCTAGTATGAAAACCTTTCTATCCATTATCATCCTATTACCATTCCTCTGAACCATTTCCAATAATTAAATGTCCTTTCTAAGGTAAGGAGCTTAAAACTGAAAACAGAACTCAAAATGTGGCTTAACCAATGACAATGCACTAAGGCATTCAGAAAATATAATCTCAATGATATTCATGTTTAAGTAAGATAAGTAGTTTACACTTAAATTTCTTAAGTGTTATACTAAGTGAAGTTTTGAAAGTGAACATCTACTTTGCTTGATATATTCTCAAACTATCTGCAAGCTATCATTGCCACATTTGTAGCCTGTATACTTTATGCAAGCATTAATTTACAAATATAAAAATCATAGCTGTAATTATTTGTTAACTTATATGCCATTGTAGTTACATTATACATACATTTTAATAAATTCAAATGTAAACTTCTAGAAGTGCAAAAAATGTTTTGATGTTAACTTTTGATTTTTGAGAAATGAGTTACAAGAGTATGTTAAAAGCCAATAAACTCACTAGGTGACAAATTTCATAATCTACATGAAAAATCAAGCAATCATTTAAAAAAAAAGCATGATTTGAATACCAAATCCAAAGCACAAATAACTGACAGTTAAATAAATCTTGACACATATTTAGCTAATCTAATTCATTAAAATCCCTGTATTACCAATTTTACGTGAGAAACATAGCCGTGCCTATGATCTTTCTCTCAACATAATACTCCTGTAACATCAGGATAACTAGCTACAAGCTTATATATGACTTTTTGACCAGACCAAAGCATAGCATGTTCCAGTGGTTGAAAATTACAATACCTTTACTACTGGTCTTCCTTTCAGTCTTAAATAATCAAGCTACAATGAACCTGGGACTGATTTGGTATGCAGAATGTTTGTCAACAAATATTGTGATAAAAACAAATAATTGAAATAATCTACATTATTGAGTAAAAATGTCTCCCTTATTGTAATATGATCACCAATTGTCTTTTCAGCCTTTACTGATACTTGAAAAAAAAGAGCCAAAATAAATCTACCTCTAGAATAAAGCAGGTGTTTAACTTTACTCTCAGAGGTTATTACAAATAAACTGTGGTATCCAGTGAAGGTGAAAAGCCTTACCAAAGAAAAGTCACTATGCCCGAGTAAAATATGAATCCAATTTAACCTAGCAGAAACTACATTCAATAAATATGCTTCAAAATAGTAATTTTGTAAACAAACATTAAAAGTAGATGTAACAGTATGATTAGTCAAAAGATACATAACTACAACATTTTAGAACAACCCATAGTAATCATAACATAACAGTACTGCTAGCCACATTTTCCACCACTTCTACAATTCTGATAAAACCAGATTTACTGGACTAAACCTGTGAAAACCCTATTGGTTACCCTAAATACAAAACTTATAACTTTCCATAAGAAAATGCATTCATATTGATAGAGTCAGTTTTATATTGTCACAGAAGTTTTAATAGCTTTACATAAGCCCAGAAAGAACCTTTTCAGCATATAAAAAAAACAACTTTTCTTCAAAATATATCAATACCAGATCAGTGTTTACGGAAGTGAATCAATACTATTAGAACACAACAATTTTAAAGTGAAATATCCCTACATCAACACTTGACATGAAAAATTACTATGATCACCACCTTAACAAGTTTAAAATAAGGAACACTTATTGTTGGTGTTTGAAAGTTATCAGCATTTGCATTAAGTTGGAAACCCTACACAAAATAACAAATGAAAATTCCATATCTGTATGAAATAAATGCTATATTTTAGTACTTATCAAGAAAACAGTTCATAAAATACTAACAGGTGGCAACCTTAATTATAAATTTATAATACTTCAAACATACTGTGATATCACAACTTTGAAAAAAATGTTTGTGGCTTAACTTGCATTACTTTAAAAACTGGATTATACTGTCTGTAACACTATGTCAAATGTATGGGAGTTTTATATATTTTAAGCCTTCTTGAATACATGTAAGACCTAGTAGAACATCTGCAATTTAGACCTATCAAATTTAAACCTCTATGGGTTAGCCTCTATTTTACTAAGCAGTCTTTCCATTGTATATATTTTATGCAATAAACATGACTATAGTCATTTTGACTAATATAGGGTCACTAGCATGGAATCCTGAGAGGTCCAAATGACACAAAAACCTTGTCCTCTGCATTGGCAAGCCTCACCTAAAGGATGACCAACTGAAATACCAACTTCATTAACTATGTTTAAATGCATGACAAATTTTAAATTACACACATAAAATATTAAAATAACACCTAAATAAAGATTTTAGTGAACCACATGGTATGTTGAATGTAGCATTGTTTAAAATTAGATTTTTGTGATGTCAAAATACTAAGTTTATAGTTTTATACATACTGGAAACTGAAACTACTAATATTAACATGGTATAATATTTTGCTGAGATGTGGCTCATGCACTGCAAACACAGTGGCCTCTTTCCATTTTTGTAAAGTCCCTTATATATACCTACCTCAATACATGACATGTATATAACTAACTGACAGCTTAGAATGTCTCCTAGTGGTTTTTTCAGTCATTTTAATCTGTGAAAAGGCTACCATGTTCTTTCGAACAAAGATTTCAAGAAGGTAGATTGTGTCTTCATTCTTCTTGAAGTTTCATATTCTTGAAAATCTTAATTCATCTTAGTTACTAAACTGCATAAATTATGGTGGGATTCTTTGGTATCTGTGTAGTAAACTTGTGATTTTTTTTGTTATTCAACTTTGTATGTGTGTGTGTGTGTGTGTGTGTGTGTGTGTGTGTGTGTGTGTGTGTGTGTGTATAAACCTAAAAAAAATGTTGATATCCTCTATTTTATAAATCAACTCTATATGAATGTGTTATGTATAATATACTCATAAATTGTCAGTAAGTTCTATTGGTACGTGCAGCCAAATCATAACAGTTAGCCTAGTTTTGCAAATATCTGATCCACAAAAACTGTTTGCAAAATTCTAACCTGTTAGAAGCAGCTAAGAAATAATATTTATAAATTTTATGATAATATGTATAGTAAGATGCTAGAAAGGTTCAATTTATTGAAAGTTATTTTGTTATACCAGTGTCGCCAAAATGTCAAGTTTATTTCAATAAAACAAGTTATTTCTAGTTTCTCAGCAGCATTATCATTGTAGAAAATAAGTAATTTCAGTGTGTTTTTTGACATAAAAAATTATAAAACTACAATAGAAAGTGTTATTGGATCTAACTATTGGAATACAGAAAGCAAAAACAATATTGTTCTCATTGAATGGTGAGTGAGGCTTTGTTAAGAACACAGCATGCATTTATATTTACTTCATTTATCAATGTGATGTAGAATTTATAGGCAAATAACTAGAATATCTGGTCTAACTAATTAAGTTATAAGAAGAGGCATAATATTTAGGGATTTTCTTTTTAAACATGTTTTTGTTTTTGAATTTTGTGCAAAGCTACATGAGAGCTATCTGTGCTTCTTAAACTTTGAAGAAATAAGTTTTTTTATGAGGTGAATGAAACCATTTGAAATACCAAATTGAATATTAAGATTATGAGATTTAAACTTGAAACTTAGAAACAAATATTTTCTATAGCAAAATTGTTTTTCAAAATTTGAGTTAGTCATAATCTTATGGAATGTTTTGACTGATAATGATGAAAAGTGAGTGGCTTTCAATCACCTTGTTCTTATGTTTCAATAATGAATGTTTGGCTGCTTCAATGAGAAATTGTTTGTGGGTGTGCGATACAAATGACATCATGTAGAGTCATTTTCTTAAGCAAAAAAATCTGGTTGGAAAAATTATAGTAAAATTCCTTCTGTGTTTTTCAAACATTCAAAACTTATTATGACTAGATATGTTAGAGTACCTCCTAAAATACAGGATGGTGTAGGGCAGATTATAATACTTCTATCCAACAGTACTGGTTGTTTTATTAATTAACATTGTAAAACTATACTGTCATTGGTATGTTAGAACTACAGCTAATCAAGTATCTGGTGTTTACTATGGAAATTACAATTCCTTTCAATATTATTTAATTTCTACTTATCAAGTGTGATAAAAATTTCAAGGAATTTAATATTAATAGCTAGAAATATTAGTAAAGCATTAAAAAATATATATTTGTTATTATTTTTGCCAGTATACAGGGTGACCCATAAGTTCCTACCCATCCATATATCTTAAGCATCCAGTGTATCTGTGTGCTGTCCCTCATTCTCGCTGCATAATATTATGTGATGCCATGTTCTGCAAGACATTTTCAAGTGTAAGTGGGCTTAAATCGCCCATATTTCTCTGACAAAAAAGAAAAAAAAATTTATAAAACATGCGTAATTGAATATAACATGATAACATAAGGATGGGTAGGAACTTATGGGCCATCCTGTATATATATATATATTTCTGTTTTATTCTACTAATTACTAATATTATGAAATTGGACACTAATAGTAACAGGGTAACTGGTAAAACTTGCACCGTAACTTACATTTACACTACAATTAAGACACTAGAATTATATTATTGTCGGTGTTCAACTTACACTGTTACAAGTTTTTTCATGTTCACTCAGTGACAGTTTAGTAGTTACTCTTTACAATGAATTGTGAATTTAAAGTCCTTTTTTTTATTACTAATAGTAATATTAATAAGTCTTAATATTACAAAACCCAACTTGGTGTTATACAATTTACTGTATTACTATTAATGATACCAAAGAAGTAATAACACTAATAATAGTAATACTAATGTATGTCAGTCAACCGTGAGTTAACATTTGTAATAATAAACTAAGTTAAAGAACAGAAGTAATATCATATTATTACTTACAGTTACACCATACTGCTCTTGAAGTTCTGCCATTCTTCGGGTTCTAAGCGCTTTTAGTTCATCGTCTTCCATTATAATATCCTATAAGTATTAATTCTAATTCGTTGAAACTTTATAACTTGTTATTTTTGGACAACAATTCAAACCAATATCACACTCGTTGTTGCTGAACAAATATGCCCACAGATGTCTCTTTGCAAGTTTCGAGGCGAATGAGATATAATCACAAAATTATAATAACAAAACGGGAAATAAAATAAGACTAAATGAATATCATATGCTAATTTTATGAAAAATAGGACTACGACAAAACCAAAAGATTTACAATATTACTACAGAATTTCGAAATAAATAATAGTTTCTTCTAACACCATTGGATAAATGCTAAGCTTAATGGCTTAAAACTGTAAAAAATTAATGTTCGAGACTCACTGTAAATACAGAGCAGTTAACTTAAAGTGTAGCTTTGCACTAAAAACTACTTTTCTGATGATTATATAAGTTTATGTAATTGACATAGGAAATACAAAATGCACATTTAAAATAATATTTGGTTACCTGTTGTTGGCCTAAGTAAGAAGACAAAATAATGTTAAGCAACTAAAGAGATTCATAATTATCATAGTATAATAGATTTCACTCATTATATAATTCACAAAAAACATTATTCTATTTTTTAGTATTATAGTATAATTTAGTATTATTGAAGTTTATAATTCGGAAGAATAAACCACATAGTTTGTCAACGACATGTGCGCCGGAGCAGGTCCGACAGTAGCCGCACCAACATTTTGTCACAGTAACTCCTAGGTAAATAGATAGACTTACACGAATTAGTATAAAAATGCATAATTAGTTACATGTGTAATATACAAGTGTGCATGCTTGTGCTTGTTCATAGCTGTGGTGGATGTAAGTGCCCGTGAGAACCAATTTGTTGTGAATCATAATGAAGTGCTGATAATTGATTAATACTTTCAACGAACTACAGTAATATCAGCACAAAGTACAATTTCAGAGCACCTGTTTTCAAGATTTTCCTGGGCTAGAATGCCTCCAAGTATCCTTAAAAATCGGCTCGGCATGGCCAGGTGGTTAAGGTATTCGACTCGTAATTCGAGGGTGGCGAATTAACTCACCCAAGTCACTTGAGAGAATTTGAGATGATTGTTAAACTGCCTATAGTAGTAGATGAACACTTCACAGTTCTTACTGCCAGATCTGATCTCATCAAAGCAAAGTGTAAATACTGTGATATGATTACTTCTTTTTCAGGGAAAACCACTTCTAAACTGCTGACATATCTGAAGGCAAGCCTTTTCGTTAATGTGAACTACATTCTATAAAAAAGTTATATCATATGTCACATCTGATAACACATCCAACACGATCAAGGCTTTCAGCTTTCCTAGCTTTGAAACAAAAACACCCTAGTGTGAAAATGGTGATAGCTCATCTACAAATAGTGACTCAGAAGACGGACTTTAGGATGAATTGAAATCAACAAAAATTTTATCCGAACTTCTTTCTGGACAAGACCTCTACCTTTCCCAATGCTACAATTTGTGGTCATGGTTGGCATGACAAAAGCTGGACCACTGCTAACAATAATTCCAAAAGCCCATATGTCCTACATTCAAAAATCAATTCAAGCAACTGAGCTACTTGAGGGAGAGGCCAGAGTTCAGTCAGTGATGCCAGCATGATGGTACTCAGAAATTATGATGATTAAGTCTTTATTGAATATTCACCAGAACATTGTTACCTGCATTTACGTAGTCCCATTTTTTATGGGCTGATGACGGAGATTGACACCTTCAGTCTAGATACAATTCGAATATTGTATCTGCAATGAAAAGATTGTTAATGCCTGGCTGATTAATTATGAGAAACGAAGTATTTTCTGATTTCCTGCGGTATTGAATCCCAGATTTAAACTTGACTGGTGTTTAATTAGACTTATGGTCAAGGGAGTCAATAGATTGTTTCTATAGTAAGAAGTCAAGAAAATTTCTTCAACAATAATCCAACATTCATGGAACCAAAAGAAGTCCCCTCCTATAAAAGAAGTTTCTACCTCTCCCTGCAGAGGAAGTAAGTTCTTTAGTTGTTTTGCTGCCTCCAAGAAACCCTCCACCTCATTTTCAGAGTATGCAGAGATAAACCCCTACTTGATGGCCCTTGCATTCCTGGAGAAAGCAGCTCTTTAGATTAGTGGAAGGTCCAGAAAAACTTTCCTACCCTATCTATATTAGTGTTCCAGCAACTTTATCCCTGTTGAGCATTTTATTTCGCCTCAGTAATAAAACATTTGAGAGACTGGTGTTCATAAAGAACAGTTAACAGTTATAATATCTATGAATCTCCTTTCAAAATATATTTTTGTTCTAAAAGGTTGTTATTGTATTTTGAAAAATAAAAGTAATGAAATATTATTATTTGTTCAAATTTTCTTTGTTTCAATTTCTGAAAAGGTTGTTTCATAAAGTAAAAGTATTGAAATCTTATCCTATGCTGTGTTTATCAATATTGCATATTACCCGACAAAGTATTCATAAATATTCTCGTATATTTGTACCATTATACAAGTACTTAGCATTTTTCCTGTTTTCATGTTAATATTTGTAGTTAAAAAATGAAGTATTCGTACTTGTATTCAATTATTGATCATCACTATTCGCTAAATCCCTGTCTGTTATTACTTTAATTTTAAAATTAATTAGAATGTAGACGTGAAGTTTTTAAAAGTTGTGATATTCTGCAAAAGTGTGTTTTTTCATATAGCAAAGCCACAAAGGGCTATCTGCTCAGCCCACCGAGGGGAATCGAATCCCTGATTTTAGCGTTGTAAATCCGGAGACATACCGCTGTACTAGCGGGGGACTCAGCAAAAGTACCAACCTCACAGCTAGTACCAAGAAAACCGTTGAATTTCCAACTAGAAGACACAATTTAGGCAAGGTAGAAGCCATCTTAAACTAAGACAATTACATTTTTAAAATAGAGTGGTCGGCCTATGGAAAGGGTTGCCTTCGGATGTTGTGGAGGCAGTAAATTTGAGTGTGTTTAAAAGAAAGTTTAATACATATATGAATGAGAGGGGCAGACTTAGTTTTAGTTTGGTTTAAGAGGACGAGACAGCCGAGATGGTCCAATAGGTCTCTTGTCTGTAATGTTTATGTTAAATGTATTATATGAATGACATTATGTTTAACCATATTACCATGTTATTGCTTTGGTGAAATTTGTATGTGTCGTAGCCAAAAAGAGCTACAAATTTCACGTTTTACTGTCTCACGCAGGACAAAAGATCTTTCAGAGGACATCAAAGAAACTTTGAAAGAGAGATTGAACTCACAGACATTACACAGCATCTGTCTGATTTAAACTTAAAACTACAAGGGAAAAGTCAACTTGTGAATAAGTTGTTTGAGCATATTTGTGCTTTTGAGAAGAAATTGGAACTTTTCCAGGTTCAGTTGAGAAGAGCCATATTGACCCATTTTACATGTCTTGCAACCAGGAAACTGGAATTTCCTAATCTGGATTGCACCAAATATGGAACCAGTGTACAAAAGCTGCGTGATGAGTTTGCAAACAGATTTCCAGATTTCAGACAAACTGAAATTAGATTGAAATTGTTCGCTCAACCTTTTGATTTGGCAGTGGAAGACAGTCCTGATGATTGCCAAATGGAACTCATTGAACTGCAGGCTGACATGGACACTAAAAGGAAATTCTCTGAAAACAGTTTGCTAGACTTTACAAACTCTGTGTACGTGAAAAGTTTCCCAATTTGTCCCGTCATGCACAAAGAATTGCCTCCTTTTTTGGTAGCACCTACTGCTGTGAGCAATGGCAACCACTTCTGTCAAAGCTGATATTACAGAATGCTAGTTTATTCAGACTCATTCGGGTAGGTTTTTCAAGTTTTTGTGCAGTTTCCCTGAATGTAATTATGCTACCCTTGTTAGCTGGATAGCAAAATAACGTAAATACATATTAATCTTTCTCCTTAAGCGAAAAAGCGACGTAGGCGAAAATTAAAAGCTTTTATCACCTTGGCCCTGTAAACTTTGTACGGCTTGTATGGGTAATGAAATAAACTGTATTATAAACGTGCAATGTTTTTTAAAGATTATGTCAATGCCAGGTACAAGTAGTTTCTATAGCCAAGAGTATGGAACAAAAAGGGACACATGACAGGAGATTGCTTAACAGCTTGGTAAACGTATATTGGTATCATGGAGTGTTGGTTTAGAGTAGTGCTATTTGGTTCAGTTAAAGTGGTTAAAGTATTTTGTGTATGTATAGGTATAATATGGTCTTTATAGTTGCAATAGTGTTAAATATGGGAGGGTTTTTTATTATTATTTTCCCGGTGAATCTATTCTCCAATTTCCTTCGGTTTCTCAGGTGTAGAACTCTGGA
Organism: Tachypleus tridentatus; assembly: GCF_004210375.1. Taxonomy (NCBI): domain Eukaryota; kingdom Metazoa; phylum Arthropoda; class Merostomata; order Xiphosura; family Limulidae; genus Tachypleus; species Tachypleus tridentatus. Next base: position 52,219,400 of record NC_134825.1, on the reverse strand, counting down.
CAGTTATAGTACTAATTTATAGATGACTTTGGTATTGAAAATTCAATATAAACTTTATTTAGTAATGATTTTTGTTTAGGAACGGATTTTTGAGTTTCTTTAAAGTTAACAGGAATTTTATGTTTAATAACAGTTTTTCTCCAGGTGTTTATTATTTCGTATGTAATTTCAGAGATAAATGGTAAAGTGCAGTGTCATGTTGTATTGTTTGGTGTATTAGTGTCAATTGTGTTTGCCAGTTGAGTTTGAGGCATTTTTTCTGGTAGTTGGAAATTTTTTGACAATAGCTGATGGAAATATTGTGTGAAGGACATTAAAATATTCTTGAGTTGCTCATACAGCATAGAAAACAACATAAAACTAGTACACATTTAAGGAATGAACTCCTAGGAGACTACCAGCTTTATTCTTCTCATTTCTGATGACAGCTGTGGTTAATTTAGATTGATCCCTTATCCACATATTCTTAAGAAATGAGCATGGCTTAGACTTTTTAAGCATAAAACAAGATTTCTGATGAGTATATTAGAAAGAAAGCAATTACAGCATTTGTAAGTCGGATTGTGGCTATGCATGGAGATGTACAATTCTTTTCACAGAAAACTTGCAAATGAATTATAAAGAATATAAGAAACATTAATATCATCTAGCTATTAATAAGTTAATAGCAAATACAATAGGATACTACCCAATAAGTTGTCACAATACTATAATTTGAATCATAAAACAAGATTGAAAATACACATATTACTTCTCAGTTTATAGGAGTGCAGAAAATAAATCCACTCTTCATATTATTACATGGAAAATGTGTTACATTATTCATAAGAAATATTAGCCCCAAGAAGGATTAACTATGTATTAGATGAGGATCAGAAATGTGAAAGACTTTTCAAGTTGAAAGTTTACATGCACAATAAAGAATGAAGACAAATAAGAAGAAATGGAGATTCAGAATTAACATTAACAGTGTATTAATGGAAACTCAACATTTTCTCATGATAGACATTAATATGAACATAAGGGAATTCAAGAAGCAACATATAAGATTACAGCAATATAAGAAAAGCACTTGAATAACTTATGAAACTGAGAAATACTGTCTCGATAACATTATATTTGGTAATAACTTCAGTAATCTTGCTGTTATCACATTAACTAAAGACTGTTAAATATAAAGAACTACAAGTTTCACAGCAGGATTTAAAACAGATAAGTAACCATCATGCTAGATCTTTCTTAGCTTGAATCAAAACTGACTTAATTTTAAAGTTGTGAACCATGAATACAATTAACAACAAATCAAAATAATTAAAACTGGGAGAGGTAAAAACTCATTCTAATTGTATTTATAAATAGAAATTTTGGTACTGGAGATAACAAATGCTAAAAGATTTATATTATACATTAAAATAGAGAGATCAAGATTTTTCACATGATTAGAAGTTTAAATGTGCTAAAATTGAATCACAACCAATTATTTGATGCAAATTAATCAAGTATTTAGAATCTTCACAACAGATTTAAAAGAAATTGCCTCATGAAAAAAGAAAGTAAATTTATCGTGTGTATGAAAAATCACATTTTAGAATTATATATGCAATATAAAAATTAAATATTATTGAACAATGTGTTATGTACATGACTGTGCATATAAATTACTACTTGTATTACAGAAGTGAGCCACCAATTTTAAACATGCTTGAAAATAATCAATGTTTCACAGTTTAACTTTGTATTTTCAGTTGTATTTTCTCTAGTATGGAAAGCTTTGGACAGACATATAAAGGAACAAATAGGATTTCAGTTTTATAAAACACGATAAACTGAATAAATCAATATTAGAATAAGTCTTATAAAACCTTTATCAGGATCTTGATTATAAGTTACAATTAAAAATTCCTTTGTGGTCATAAGCTGTCTGTGTCAGAATTTTTTTTTGAGTTCTCAAGGTGTGCAATATTACCTTTGTTGTGAACTGTGATTGTTTTTCATCCTTGTAAAGATGATGTGGGAGTTACAATGTCAAAACCAAACTTGGGGTTTATCTAGCTCAGAAACACTGGTCTAAAATATCTGTGAGCTCAGAAATTAGTATATCTATCATTTTAGAGCCTCTCCATTTAATTTACTAACCTTGAAAGTTATGTCAGAATTATACCTCCAAGGAAAATTATAGTTATCAAATAAAACCATTTATTTTAGACAGATCTTGACTATTGGAAGTCATGCATTAATAAAAACAGCAATATGCATTTCTTACAAAATATGTGATATGTACAGACAAAACCTATTATACAGTATTCATGACATAATGTGAGTTTCATAAATACTACCTATGAATGAACTTAAAATGAGCTTGTGTATTTGTAATAATACTTTCAGTTGATAATGTTAAATGCTCACGTGTACAAGTTATATTATGTGTACGAGCCTAAATAATTTTTCAAATATTTTAAATAATAAAATTATTATGACATTAATAGAGTCTGTATTTGATGTCAATGATGATAATACTTTTATGAATTGTTGTGATTTTAAGAATACTATATTAAACATTGATGTCTATTTATAACATTATAAATTTTGAATATGAAAAATAATTCTTGAATGTCTGATAATTGAAAATGGTATACATATATATTGGTATACGAAGTAATATCTGAGTTGTGATAAATTTGTTTTTTTAGTATATATTAGATTTATGAACAATCATATCTGAATGGAGGGAATTATAAATAACTAGTAAAGATAAGAATAATGTTATGTTCATACAGTAAAAATAAAGACAAGGAGGAAAACGTTGTTGATGATCCATTAGGAACATTTGTCACTGTATCAAAAATGTAAAAAACAAGAAAAAGGAATGAAACAGTTGCCTGTTTCAAGTATTTATTGCTTGGTAAGTTACTGAGTGAGCAATGTAATATTTACTTTTATATATACATAAAACATGACTAACTACAGAACACATGTACTAGATAATGATGAGACAGCTACAACTATACAAGAAATGTGCTACAAGTCAGACACATTGCTCTCTTGTATTACATCTGACAGTTCTTGTTAATACAATAGGCAGTTTGTACAAAGAAATGTTTGTCTTTGCATACCAAGTATGGCTGGAAGGATTATGCATATTTATAGCCCCATCTGGCCTGACAACATAAGCATGTGTGTGTCCTTTAGTAACTGATGTCAGAGTTATTGTAAAGGTTAAAGATATGACTAAGCACACAGTATAAGTCAGATTAGGTAAGAAATATTTGCATATACCTGTCAGCTTTTACAAAAACAGGAATGTTATAAACTATAATAAAGTAAGCTTAGATTGCATGCATCATCACCACCCACATCACTAAAACTGTACATTAGCTCATGCAGTTAATCAAGTAGTAATTAACATTCACTGCAGCCAGACAGCCATTCAGATAACAGGAGATTCAGCATTAGTTATAGTACAGTGAGCTCTCATTCCAGTATTAAATACAGTTTATTTAAGTATCTCAAGTGAAGCATTATGTTATGAATGCATTCATTTTCATTCATATAATGCAATACTTTTGAATTAACAAATGTTTTATACATGTATTATTTTATGTCACTGTGATTCTTTTCTTCTCTTGTAAATTTCTCAAAGTAAATGAACTTGTGATGTCATGACTCATCCTATATTAAATAAATACATAGTGTAGCAGCTGTTACTAAGACATAGCTTTTCTTTGTCTCATTATAAAGCTTATTGATGAGAGAAATAAAGTTTACTGTGTGCTTTATTGTAAAATGGAATTTCATTATAAATATAAGATATGAATGTCCTAATTAACTGAGAATGAAACAAACTGAAGCAAAAGAAAGGGAACACAAAGTATCAATAAACAACTTTTATGTCACTTACTGGAATTCTAGGAGGAAGGATCGAGTGTGTAATCCAGGACTGTAACTTATGGTGTTATAAACACATATTTTATGAAGGATGAAAATAAGAAGGGAAAATGTTGAAACTAAACCATTTGGGGCTGGTATGTTAAAAAAGGGTAGCAATGGACCCCAGAGTATATTTAAATCATTGGTTACTTGGTCCTTTAAAGTGATGAATTTGTACAGTTTGAAATCTCTTGAGAGATGATAATTATATTAAATATATAAATGTATTAAAAAAATAAATGTTTCTAATTGTTATTTCTGAGTCTTTATATACATGAAAATGTACAAAACATTTTCCACATGCCTCCAGATTTGGTGGATAGGTTTCCTGAGGGTTTACTGTATTATATATTTTTTAACAGATGTCAGTCAACTTTTCTGAAAAAGGTTTCAACTCCAATCTAACAGTTTGTTGGTTTGGTAAAATGTAATTCTAAGAAAACAACTACTTGCAATACATCAAATCCTTAAATATATATAGCTTGAGACCTGTGGAACACAATTTACTGCCAGAAATCCAGTAAACAGCAACTCAGAATTGGTTGAATTTAGAATCAAGAACGTAATGAGTGGCACAACATACAACAAGATTCATATCTTCATTGAAGCAGCCACTATGCCACATGGGAAGAAAGTGTTGTCTGTTGTGTAAGTGACACCAACCTGACAAAAGGTTCACCAGCAAAGCAACTGATCTGGATACAACACAACAGTTGCTATAAAACAAGAGTACCAGTAATCTTTGAAAAATCCATACTGAGCTGATTAAGGCCTAAAAAAGGAACCTTTTTTAATAAAAATAATAAAACAAGACGTCAATGTTTTATACTTCAAAAATAATTTATTTTAAAAGTTTAAAATTACAAGTTAACTTGTAAAACTGCATGTTTCAGATAAAATAATTCCACCACCTTCAGGATAATAAATCATGTAGTACACATAAAATTAACTATAAACCTGATGTACTTGTATAATTTAAATTTTTACAATGGTGCCATTTACAACAACTTCCAAACATTTACTTCCATGGCTACTGGGCCTAAATCTTTATTTATATTAATTTTATATTTAACAATTTCTAAAGACTCTCTTACTTTAAAATACAGTTTATAAAGAATACAATCACATATTTGAGACTGCTAAGACATAGAAGTTTTCTCTGCATTATTCAGTGTAGCCATAAAGTGGAGGTATCATGAATTAGAAGTCACCTTAATAAAGATTAGTGCAAATAAACATGAAATAAAAGATATTATCATTAGTTCACTCTATTTCGAGATCTATCTGGTCAATGTTATAATTGCCAATGCAATAACGTGTTAGTGATTAACACTCAGGACTGCATAAAAATAAGCTACCAATGGATCTACCTGTACCATTCATTGTGAAGAAAATTCAGCAAACCAGTCTGAAACACTTAATGGACTGGACTTGCTTTGAAGTCAAACAATACCTGTTATAATAACAGACTAGTATACAAAATAACTATAAATAATCTTTCTGTGGAGAAAGTAATCCAGGAAGCTTAAATTCAAATGTTGACCTTTGAAGCTTATGGTTTCTTACAATTCTTTTGCAACAATGGACAACTACCAGTTAAAATTAGCACTTCCTTCAGTTAGCTGAAATGAAAGAAACAATTGGTTGTGCACTATCAGACAAGGATAGGGAAAATGTATATTTTTTGATTTATGCAAAGTTAGTAAGAATATATGTACTTGATACTTTGGGTATGGATATCTCTGCCTGTAGGTTAATTGCATTATACAGAACCATCTGTTTAAATCATAAATGAGTCAATATAAAGAAAGTATGAGATTTGAAAATGAGATACATTTAATAGATTATGTTTGATATCAAACTAACTTCACAACTTAGAGTTTTTAAAACATTATGGATTAACACAGCTATAGATATTTTGTATATATTTAGAGTAGATAAAATAAATGGCTTGAACATCAATTTCATTTTTGAGCACTAAATTTGTAATAAATATGCATTTCAAATCAGTTTCTTTGAGTTAGTGCAAAGCCAGTAATAAAACATTCTTACTCCAAGTGCTGTCTGAAATTGTATCCATAAGCTCTTAGCTAAACAAGTTTAGATATTCTAAAAACTTTGGATCATGCTTGTTCTCTTTCATATTTCTAAGTCATAGTTTTATTTTAGTTGTAGTTTAGCTTTCAATTTCTGATATATTTATTCAAATTTAAAAACACAGTATTTCATATTCAAGCATTGGCTCAGAGCTTAATTTATTTCTGCTTCTGTGTTAATATCATAAACATACATAAATACTTACAGGATTGTATTATTCAGACTAAAATAAATAATTAGTTGTCAGTTTATTTAACCAGAAAAAAAATAAACAATAAAACACAAACAAGAAAATACACAATATATTTCACTTATTTCCACAAAACTGAGAGAATGTACAAGATGATGTCACAAAGAAAATATAAAAATTTACATAGATAACAAATTAGAAAACATTCAAATGTAAAGGTTTCATTTTTAACATAAATTTTAGCTATATTATCAATAATCATAACAAGAATTTTCATTATATTCACATTTTTTAAGCCAAGCTATGCTAAGCACAAAAAGTGAACAATTTCTAAACATACAATATGTATGGATATCTCCAAAACTACTTTGTATATGACTATTTCTATATATAGAAACACACACAATAAAAGTAAGAGCTATTCAGTTTAAAATAAAATATTAACCAAAATAAAGGATGTCAACTATTTATATACACAAACATGCATATATATACACCAGAATCTATCTACTAATTCTATAATGCACAATTATGCTGCACACTGGGTGCAATAGTTCATTACTTTAACCTTACTACTACACTTCTAAGATATCTAAGAGCATTTTAAAACTAATATAATAGGACAAAACTCTTCCTATATTTCAATCATTCAATGCTCAAATATAGACAACTTGTTTCACAAAAACTTACAAGAAAGTTCCCTGAATCATTCATTTCTAGAAGATTCTGTAGTAATGAAACTATAATTTAAAACAATGAAACCAGATTCAAGTTCACAAAGTTTGAAAATCATATCCTTACTAAAAATTACAGTTTTTGTCAATAAGAATGTTTTACAAATACAAAATCATAAAAAGTAAACTGCATTATTAGTTTAAAAGTACTTATCAAAAAACAAAGATATAGAAATGTCGATTAAAATAAATATCTGAAATTTGTACTTTCCTAGATTTACTTTGCTCGGGCAAAAATTAACCTAAGCATGGTTTACTTGTACTTATTTAAGTATTTTTAACTTGTCATTATAAACTCTACAAATTATATATTTTAATACAAGGACCAAACAAATTCCATAGTGAAGCTATGTTTTCTTGATACTTACACAAGTTTAGTTTTCACAGGATTAATTATAAATGATATTTGTTCAATCTGCATCTTAACACATTTGGACATATTAAAAAAATACCTAAAAAATCTCAGCAACATGCTTTCACAACATAATCAGTTGATACCTATTGTATTATGGAAACATTCTATTGTGTATAAGTATTTAAATGCAACTTCAAATGCTCAGAAAATACCACAATTTTCATTTAAACCATATGCTGTTAAAAATGCTGCATCTTTAATATACAACTAGAATGTGATATATTTCTTTGGATTTGAGTAATTCTGCAAATCAAACTATAACATTATTGTACAGAAACAATACAATTTTTGTATTACATTAGTTAAGTTTCTAATTAATAATTGCGAAGATTTTGTGTCAAAATGTTTTAAGTTAATCATGCAATAATATGGACAAATTATTGAAAAATGTAACATTTTAGAAACAACAAAATAAAAAAATACCCTCATCTGATCTACGTCCCATAAAACTGAGACACAGAGTGAGAAGGCTTCATAAACATACGCTTTTTACTCTTGTAATAAAAAATTACAAACATGATCTAAAACGTTTGAAAATATTTTCTTTACATACTAAATCTTACCACTCTTATTTGATTGTACTCATTTAGCTTCATTGTTCAATTTCATTTGTCAGTTAAAATGAAATATTATTGCTTAAGTTACTCAAAAATAAATTCATCATAGAGAATTCTAGAAATAGACATACCATTCAAAATATTTTTGTTAATGTTCTGGATCGGAATATTTTAAGTTCTCCAGGAATTCTTATAAGTTTGTAACACATATCAAAATACTGCTTCAACAATTCTGGAATTTTCAGTTACTGAAACTGTACATCAGCATATGTTCTTCCAATTACTTGCTATTTGAGAATACAATTCGAAATTTTTTTCCTTCCTGAATGGAGAATCACACTTGTTAGTTTTAACTCTTAAAATTTAAACATTTATTGATAATTTTGCTTTTTTTTTGCTTTTAAACATAAAGCTACATAAATGGCTATCACTGCTGTGCCCATGGCAGGTATCAAACCATGATTTTTAGTTTTATAAGCATAACCTTACAGGTTTACCATTGAGCCACTGAGGGCTTGTAGATACTACTAATATATAGAAAAAAAAACAGTAGTAATTCTTTCAGAAACATATTTTCCAATGAATATCTATATAATCACAAAATCTCTGATTGATTAGGTGTTCAATTTTTTTTTTCAAAAGACCTAATCACCATGTAGCTAAAGATATTATTCCAACAATGTCCCAGTACAAAATACTTGTGTAATAACAGAACCATATAAGGTTAATTTAATCTACTTTGTAACGAGTTAAAAATAGTTAAAAGTTATGACTTAATGGTAGCAAACATTATAAACCCTTAGTCTTCAACTTTGTGATACAAATCATATAAATACACTGCAGATAGTTTCTGTTCCCACAATCCTCTTAATTTCTCCATTTTGGATTCAAATTTAGAGGAGTGTAGAAACATCACTTGAAATCTATCTTTTGTTTCTCACATGTAACTGCCCAAAAGGCCTTATGTTTGATACCAGATTATGCCAGTTTGTCTGGACAATGATGATCAAAACTTTCTTTGGGAAGCTAAAACATTAAAAAGTTACAGTTTGAATACCAAAAGCTGGCAAAGCATCAAAAACCAAAAAGCCCAAAATTTGTGGTTAAAATAACCTAAACGTCATATGTCTTTAACACATTCCTTTTTAATTTGTGGAAATACGAATATTGCAATTTAAGTGATTTTTTATTTTGAATTTTAGGCCTAAATGGGAAGTTTGTTTGAAAGTTAATCCAGTAATGTCTGACTTTTAAAATATTCTTTGTGAATATTTAATTACCAGAAAGAATGATTTTTTTAAAAAACAAGTTTGACTTGTTCTGTGATGCTATTAAGTTTATATAACCTTCTGCAGTCACCATGCTGTTTTTATTTAAGAAACCCTAATAACCAACTCTTATCTATCTAAAATGTCTTGTCATGAAGTCCCCTAAGCAAATAATTACTATTTTAGCAAATTACAACCTTCTCCAATATAATGCAAATATAAAGCTAGCATCATTATGAAGTTATTCCTAAACTACTGTTTTTGGACAAACGGTCATATATTATACTTTTAGTGAACTAAAGAAATCATGAGTGGTTAGGCTTGAAAGAAATAAACTTTCCAATTTACATTGTCAAAATTCAGTCATTATATATTTTGTTTGTTTGTTTGTAGTTCAGCACAAAGCTACACAATTGGCTATCTGTGCTATGCCTATCACAGGTATCAAAACCTAGTTTCTAGCATTATAAATCCACAGAAATACTTCTGTGCCACTGGGAATGGAGTGGAGCTTCATCATATGAACAGTATGTTTTGTATCTAGTATTTGGGTAACTATATTAAATCTTGGGATAGGACTATGTTTTTAAAGGAAAAAAACATCATCTGACTGGGTAACTTTCTTTTTAAAAAGTTATCAAACTGTTTATAGAAAACTAAAATACTTATAAAGTTATCATAGTGAATTACAATTGTTTTATTTTTATACTAAAACTACAAACTCTGAAAGGTTTCTAAGAATTTTATAACTTGTGTAAAAATCATTTCAGTATTAAAAAATTGATTTCACACAATTGTTTTTACCAACCACAGAATTATGCTGGTATCTGACTATGAAGCACTTATAAATGCTAGACTTCACTAGCATCTTCTAGTCAGAGATTGTTAAGATGAATTTAAGAACAAAAGTTTTATTATATATAAAATATATTTAATCAACACAAATCAAGCAAACCAAAATATTGTACAAACTTTTCAACAATGAACAGTTGTTGCAGAATGATTTCCAAATGTTTAATTGCCTATGAAAGTCAACTCACCCAATATATTTAATTCAATCTGTGCATTAAGCCTCTGAACATCCAGCAGTTATTCTAGAATTTTTATACTTTATATTGGTTGAGTGTTTATATATTAGTTTCTACACATTAATACAGTGTAATTACTTAGCTACCCATCTAAATATACCATATATTTTTAAAGAAAATTCTAATACTAGAATATTATAAATTCTAAAATAGTTCTGATGAAGCTTAAGCATTACATTACTGTAAAAGAAAGAAGCTTCATTTTAAAATCAACACAATACAGAATGTACATGTATGACCAAGTTTATCATTATATATAAATGAGATGTATACAGTTCTTTTTTGAAGATATTATGGCATTTACTGGTTAAAAAGCACCTAAACATAAAACAAAAACTGGTCACTGTAATCAGATTCAATAACAAGATATTCACAGCTCAATAGAACAATACAATCTGATCACATCACAGTTGAAAAAAATCATCTCAGACATAACTCATGAACAATCAATATGCACTTTAAGATGAGTTGAAATTATTGTGTTAATATATATTTGAACTTCCAAAATTACTAATAGTCTCAAAGGAAAACTTTCAACCTTAGCTCTCAATAGATGCAACAGGCTAGCAGCAACCTCTATTAACGGACGGCTTTACTGTATTGCTTTTTGGTTCATGCATACAATTTATAAATACAACATTAAACAAAACACTATGTTAAATTTGTAATATTTCATATATTTTTATGAAAATAAATATGCCAAATGTGCATTACTAACTTACTAAGAGCTGTAATAACCACAATATTTACCAACATCCATAAAAACAGTGTACATTTAAGAGAGTTACAGAAAAAAATTAATACCCTACAATAACAATTATATGTACAACGATTGTGGACTGGTTTTTATGGCCATAATGTGACTTTTTATTTTGATACTATAAGTTGTAAAATATGTTAATTATTTATAAGGTCATATATTTAATGCTTGGAGAAATAAACACATCAATTCTATATCTATTGTTCTAAGTTTCCCAAAACAAGTAAGTGGTAAAATAGTCTTACAGAAACACAAATAATTATTCTATGTATATAACAAAATTCAATAAGATTGAATATATACGCTTCATCTGATGAAATGTAAAAAAAATGGCATTTCCAATGTAAAACCTTATATGAAAATATAAATATGAATACTGGTATGAAAGTGAAAAATTAAATGATAAATTCTAGAAGTGTGTAATTATTCTCAAAACAAAGAAAATCATTGTGTTAAATAAAAATGTGGAAAAGCTTATACCCTTTTAAAGTAAAACACAAAATGTATTTTTCAAAGTAGAACAAACACTAAAATAATTCCAAAGATTTCATTTCTCATTTTTAAATAAAATTCTAACAAAATTACAGCCACTAATTAATTATTGTAATCTAAAGTTAGTACACTATATTTATTATCACCATGTTTTAAAATGCATTTTTTCATTAATTATCTCATACCTATTACAAATTGGATAAGTTCATATGCTTTATCCAGTAGCTTGTTTCTATCTCAAAGTTAATATTAGCTTTAGATAAAAAATTATACATTACTATTTAGAATATTATTAATGGTAAAATTCAAAACAAAAGATAAAAGCTAACTTTTAACCCCAAGATAGTAAGGGAGGTTGTTTGATTATATGTGAAAATAGCAACTAACCTAATGAAAGATAGTACATTGGACGGCACAGGTTACACTTTGGCAAGCTGTGAGCATTTTCGTTAATCTTGTTAAGATGGCCAGATGACCTCATGTTTAGCTAGCAGATGCTAATTATGTAAATCCAATTTATTTTTACAGTTTAAAAATACAAACAAGAATCTCTCTATACAAAAGGTATGCAAGTGTTACGTAAACAAATTAAAGCAGAGGAATTAATACAAAAAATGTATCAATGTCTATAAAAGGAAAAGCTTACAATAAAGCAATATCTTCATGCACTGTTGCTTCCTCTTAATTTTTACCAGTAAAGTTGTGGTATTACTGTTTAAATGTAGTGTGGTATTCCATGATGACAAGAATCCCACTTGAAGTAAAAATGTATTCTAAGATGGCTGGTATAGGGATTAAAACTTTAATTAAAATAAAGTGAAAACAACATTTTAATCTTCTGAGGTCATCTTCAGGTTAACCTGTTCTGTACTTTATTTTAACTAAAGTTTTAATACCCATACTGTCTTTAGAACATGTAGTGTAATATTATGTCAAATATAGATTAATTCTGTTATTTTCTGTTGTAGTATACTCTTTGAAAGGGATATAATATTCTGATCCTAGTTTTTCTCTATTGTTTCATTCAAAAACTACAACTTAATATTGATTATGTTCTAGCTTTTTATGGTATATTATAACATAAACTAGCCTTTTCACTTTTCCTACCTTTTCCATAAACAGGAGTGAAAGGTACAAGTTCCATCCTGTATGATACAATAGTTAGAACTACTTAATATGCATGTGATGATGAATGACAGGACAGACAAAAGATAAAAACCAACAAATTAGATGCAATACTGGAATGTTTCCTGAACATTATTTCTTAGACATATTTCAGAATATGTACATTTGGTTCATAAAACAATACTTCCAAAGTACATGTAATTAACCTAGAGTTTTCAAAAATAGCTTTCGTCTCGAACTTAACTAGCTTAGAGCAATAAGAAATAAAAAGCTCAATAACTGAGTAAAAGGAATCGTTTAGTATTATTAATTACTTGTCAAGCTACAGATAATTAAGTTTAAAAATATTTATACAAAAGGCATATACAATGTGATTTACAATAAAATTAAAGATTGTAACCAAAACTTAATTTTTTTTTTAAAACACAATCCAGAACTATCAACAGATGAATAATGTTGAGTGTGAATGCTTCCTGAAATGGCAACACTCAATTATTATTATCTGAAGCCAAAACCTAAATAAACAAAAATACATCAAACTATAAAACAGGCTGTAGGATTTATGAGGATCTTAAATTTTGGTGCCAGTTTTGATATACATTTTCTTTCAATTTGTTCTTTATATGCTACTGGTCACAAGTAAACATGTGTGGATGTAATAAACAAACAGACACTGGAAATCTCACATACCTTAATTAGTTGTGATTGACTTTCTTCCAATTGAAGAAAAATACTAGTTCTGGTTAATATCAACTATAACATTGTTATTAAATAAAAAAGTAATATCTGACCAGCCAAAAATCAGAAAGGGAAGAATGTTCCTACTTGGTTAGTTCACATATGCAGGTAATGCATGAATATTTAACATTTAAATAAAAATATTTTTGATAGAACTCACCTGGGCCAGGTACAATATTGGCCCAAATATAAGGTGAACCCCATTTTCAGAAACAATGAATATCATGTCTTTTTTAGATCTACAATACCAATACCATTACTGAACAGCCTGCAGGCAGGTTAGATGTAAGAACTAGCAATGACCATAGGTGAACATCTGGCACACACATGCATAGATGGATGCTATCTGTACATTCAGGAATCTGCCAGGCTAGAGTAGGGGGAAGGAGCCTGTGGTCAGTTGCAAGTATAAGATGACTATGAATTTTAGAGCCTAATTATTAATAAACAATCTGTCTTATAACCAGGTCAATATGGTTGTAAATGGTATAGTTAGGTTCTTTCCTGTGCATTTTTTATCATCTCATGTTAAAAGTAAGATATATTTAATTTACATTTGCCAACCAAAACACAAATATGACACTGAAAAAGAAACATTCTTATGAAGAAAAGATAATTTAGGCAAAGTTGATGCAGATTTGTTGTGAATGAGAACAAACAGAGCTGCCACAGACTTACCACAAACCTACATACTACTATTAATAGTACATCAATTGCAGAATGGGAAGTTACCATCAATTATTTTACAGATTATCAGAGTCTTCGACTTTGTACCAACAAGGATAAATAACACAGGAAATACAACTGACTCAGGATATCTACAGCAAATCATTGGAATAAAATTAGATTTGATAGGAAGAAATCTAACAGGGTTGATTTTGAAGAGAACAATGATTTTCACAAGAAACATCTACTCTATTTGTCTTCTTCCCCCACCAAACTTGTTTGGATTCCAATGATTCACTTTGGACATAAATATTCTTGAGAGTGGTGTGAAATACCTATACTTATTTTAACACTTTTCTGCTACATCTGGAAGTCTTTGATGATTTCTAAGACACTTCATCTTGTTTTCACATTCTGCAGTTGATGTACAAGTAATTTTGAGCAGCTTTCTCTGCATTTGATCAATCTTCATATTCAATTTACCAGAAAAGCCAATTCCATGGATAAAATGTAGATGGTACTTTTTGCATTTCATAGCTAATGTAAATCACTTAAAAATTAAATTTACAGAATATTTTAAAAATAAAAAACAAGCTCAAAATTAGCACAGAAATTAGCTATGACTACTAAATTGACAGATGCAAGTCAAAGAGAAAGTAAAGCTATTTACTTTATATTTATTGGTATCTTTTAGATTTATGGCCAAAATATTGTTAACAACAAAGGGTATCCAACTGATCAAGCAATGCAGTTTAAGATTTATATGTAAGGATATAAGAAAAGTAAGTTCAGGAGCTATATTTATCACTAGGTTGATTTTATAGTTTTGATCTAAGTATGCAGCTTGTTCTGATTAAAAGTTAATACTAATCCTTTACATATATAGATACATAAATAGTAACAGTGCTATATTAAAAACCAAGTCAAATGACAAATTATTTCAAGTAACTTTGATCTCAATATGGTTCTAGTATAATTTCAGCATTACAGTACTTTATGACATAGGAGAATACATATGTAGAAGTTGCAATAAAATGACTAATATGCAAGCACACATTACAATCAAAAGAAACCTCATCCAGAATTAAACATCACCACCTGTTGACAGTCCTGGAAGACAAATTTATGTTGATGAAAGTATATTATAAAACCAACAGACATGCTCATCATTTTAACAAACTTGGTTTCTGAAAGAAACCATAAAGCCTTTGTACTTGTATGCTTTTAATATATAATCTAATATTTTATTATGTCATTTCTAAACAAATTAAAACAAAATCACACACACACACACACAAGAAAACTGAGTATGTTTCATTTTTACTAACATACTTCTTATACCTTGACAGTGTTAACTATTAGGTTGAGGAATAATTCGTGAGCGTTTTTAAATAAATTCATTCAAGCATTACATGCAAGACTATACAATACTTCAATGCATGAACACATTACACCCAAAACATTTATTATGATACTTTATTTTATGTAATACCTAGGTATATAGTATGCATTGTTTTAAACGAAATTGCAAGAAATTAAATGCGAAAAGCAGATGGTGTCGAAAATGCTCGATTTTGTCCACTTGACATTCCATGAGCTGAAAATGAAAGCAAAAATTAAAGACATTTGAAAATCAAACACACCATCTATTAGAGCAAAAAATTATCTACCAAATGACATGAAATATTTTGCGAAAGCATTTCATTTATGAATATATTTTTTTAACTTGAAAAACGCTCACAAATTATTCCTCAACCCAATCGTTTGTTAACTGAAATAATATTGTCTCATACAATAAAATGAAGAGGTAGGTTTAGGTTTTTTTAAACCAATAAAAATGTATATACAATGTTTCAAAGTTTACATACTACACTTTCAGAATCTCATAACATTACCTTCAAACATTCATATATTACTATTTATTTTAGTTTCATAAATATCTTGATATTTTTTCAAACAAGTGGTTTTATTGTGAAGTAATTATCAGACCAACCAAGATAAAATGACCACAACAGATAAAGCTAAAATGATAAACTACATTAATAATTATGTACATTTTATGAAACTTTCAAGTTTAACATGGTTTTGTATTCTCTTTTCCTTCTTATCAAATAATATAAATCATGAGATATTAAAACACTACAATGGTGATAATTAAAAGACAAAAACAACAAAAATATGGCATCTTACAAACAACAGTAATTTCAAAATGATACACAGAAAAATTTGATTTACATCAACCAATCCCTTGCATTAAATGCCATTATATACAACAGGCAACAGCATCTTTCTCAACTATTCTTGGATAAAGAACCAGCTTCACTATATGTGGTAAATCCATGCAGCATTAGCCATGGTCAAAATGTGATCTTTTCTTACAAATATAGAATAATCATGCCATACTCTCTGTTATGCACTTCTGTCAACTTTACATGTCAATGATTATTGCCAGGAGTAACAACTCAATGCTGAGGCAGCCAGTGGTTATTTCTGTCTTCTGCATCTCTTGGAGATCTGACATCATTAGGGATACGATGATAGCGGTAGTGTGAATATGGAACATCGCCAGCATCACTAGTCTGACTAGCAACTCTTTGAGGTCCAAACAACAGACCATTATAATATGTTTCTTCAGTTGGGGGAGAACTTTATACCAAAAAGAGAAAATTATTTTATATTTTTGGTTAGATTATTCACAAATAATCAGTCTTTATAACAGATTAAAAGTTGCATAATTCTCCCATTTTTGTAAGTTCTGTATGTAAAATATATCTATATTATAGTTTGTTACCTTGAATTGTTTATGAAATATTGCTTAAAAGAAAACTATTCTACATTTATGATTTAAGTCTAATATCTTTTTTATATATTACTGGGCAAATATCACATTATTCTTAGCCATTAGAACAGTATGAGGTTTTCCAATGTTATTAGCAAAAATAAACTACAATCTGATAGCTAGTTCTCTTAATGAGCATTCACTCTAGAAACACTACCAAGGTTTAAATGAATATTACTAAAATGATGCATAGTGTTTTCTAAACAAATTCTTAATTTCTAACTTGTCTATAAGTGCATTAATAAAGATGTACTTTTAAAAGGTGCTGTGACTTATTTGACCATTCTTACTCAGTACCTAGAAACACATTAGAAAGAGAATGATGTACACTATTTCACAGTTGTACCGAAGCTATTATAAGGAGTAGATACTAAAATAATGAAATTAATATATTTAATTTTGACTTCATTTACATTTCGACAACAAAATTTTTAGCATCCAATAACAACAATACAAAAGTTTGATTTCTCTCTCTCTCACACACACACACACACACACACACACATTTGTGTGTGTGTGTATATATCTGATATACAGGGTGGCTCAAAGTAGGCATACAGTTGATAACATATGTAACAGTACTTTATACACAACATGGAATTATGGGAAAGTTAATCCTGCAGGTGATCAAATTGAAACCTGTTGTTATTCACACAGTTTTGGAGTCTGCCTGCCACAACAAAAAAACAAAATATGCAATGCTAGAGGCGAAGAAGATGAAATGCAGATGAAAGTGAAGGAGAAAAGGGTAAGGATATATGCAGAAAAACCCCTCTGAATTTTATGGAGAGCTTCAGATAGGAGATGTATGGAAAAAATATACTCTAAGAGGGTGGTTAAGGTAAGATGTAGATGAGAATAGTTGGCATAAGTGAGACTACCATGTGATTCAGGAACTGGATCTCAAATAGGTAATAAGGGACTTAATAACTGTTGATCTAAAAATGGAGTCTGCACAATGGTAAGGAGAGGTGAAATGATCAGAAGTCTTTGGAAAGCACAACATGCTAATTTCCTCATTTAATTGTGAGACAAATTGATCAGCATGTACTCAAATATCAGAGGAGGGAGAAGAAAGTAGTTGGGGAACTTCTTCACAGAATAAGGAAGGATGAGGTGAATAAGAGATAGGGGAAAAAGAGGTAAAACATCACAAACCTGGCATACAAAATCTGCAGAGACCATATTAGGCTTAGGTGATTCCTCAGGCTGTAAATGAGAAGAAAAGGGAAATTCTAAAGTCCGTAACATGAACTTTAGAATTCATTACACAAGAAAAGGTTCACAAAACTTGAGTACAGAAATATAGCAACAAGAATGAACTGATAAATATTAATATATGAATTAGTGGAATGAATGAAAATAAAGCTGAAAAGCTTCATGTGGAAAATAATTACTTGGCACACTGGAAGCACCAAGCACATAAAAGAGTACATCTTAACTCAAATTGTGCCAAATGAGAATTGATGGTTCAATAGAGGAGTGTAGAGGGAGTCAAATGCATCATGTGGACATATCATACTACAATTGGTTATAAGATGATGCACAAAACTTTACATATGAGACTTGTTGAAATAAAGTATTTCTAACAGGGAGAGAAAGGCTTGTGAAATGCATAAAGAAAAAATTATCATACAGAGAGCAGTACTGAACAAGAATAGCTAATCTTGTGAGGGGAGGCAAGTACCCTGTTGGAATAACACAAATTTGTTAGATACAAAAACTGTTTTTTAATACAGTAAGTGTTATTACTAAAGTGTGCTGCTAAAGGCAGAAGGCCTGAGATAACATTAGGCAATAGACCTATTTGTACGTGATAGTCCTGACGGAACAAAAAAATTCAGTGTTCAGAGGGCCCCTCGTAACTTTCTGTTTATAATCAAAACCTCCCATTTAAAATAAAAAACATGTACTTGTGCAATTATTATCTCATCCCCTTTTGTACATAGCTGTTATTTTACTTTAGATTTCATCAAGAATGTTCTATTTCTCCATCATATCTAATGCTGACAATAACTAACAAACATCACCACTATTAGCAATTCCATTACTGCAAAATGTGTCTGTCATAAACCATGAGCACATCTTATGCCAACATCATCAATTAACTTTCCATCTAGCAGCATCTCTTCAATACTCAATGAGATTTATAAGATGAAAGTGAAAACATTGAAGTTGATTATTTGCAAATAAGCATATTTAATTTTGTATAGATAAATCAGAAAGTGAAATAACAAATTATTACTTTTAATTCTGAACCTATTGCCTTTTATCACTGTCTTCTCTCACTCATTAACTTTCCTTATTCCTTATTTTGTTGATTTTGTAAATGTTTTTTACATATTTTATTTTTGAATCTGAATTTTATTATCTTCAGGTGTTCTGACGAGAATGTGTTTTCTTTAAATAAAAAAATATAGATGTTTTTATATTGTGATATGTATGTTGACATGTGACAGGTGAAATTTCATGCACTCAATTTCTTTGTTTATTTAAAAACAGGAGAAAAGAGGCATTAGTTAAGCATTATAGGGCTAGGATTTGGTGAAGTAACAGCAAAGTATATACAAACACCTCTAAATTATTGCACTTTGTGCTGAAAACAAAATGATAAAAAAAGAACCTCCTGATCTGAAGTCCAATCTCCTGATTAACATTCTGATACCTCCTGATTTTGAGCAATAGCTGTGTCACATGTGTGCAGGCTATCGATAGAGAATACTGCTTTTAGAAAGGAGACTTGTTAACAATATGTACTTTTATTGGATAAAACAACATTAATTCTGACATTAAACAATGTTATGAAACTGAAGATCTTTTACCAATGTATTAGAGAGTTGATAAATGATAAACTGTTAACACGATATATAGTGTCTTTAGTTAAAATGTTTGTTAACATCATGGATCAAATTATTAAATAGAAGATGTAATAAACACAAGATGCTCTTATTCAACAGACCTCTTGATAAATCTTTTAATACTAGACATTGTTAGAGAGAAACTCAATGAGTGCCAAATGTTGTGATAAGACATACGAACTGCTACCAATAAATAAAACTGATAAACATAACAACTGTTAAAACATGAGAAAAGATATATTTTAACACTAACTATTTCTAAACTATAAGGACTTCTGTGCTTCAAAACACTGTCCAAGAAGGATTTGTGAACATTAAATAACCTTAGATATTAGCTGCAGGAGTTGTTAGCACTAGAGCCTGTCACAAGATATAGATATAACTAATCCTAGATGCTGTTTTAAAGCAGATATGTTAACATTAGGTACTGCTTTTATAACAAGAAACTGTTTTAAAACTAAATACTGCTAGACAAAAGACCCTTTAATGCTAAATACTGTTGTTATTTAAAGAAACAAAACATGATTAATAGATAACAATGGTTAAATAACAATAAAAATGTTAAAATAAAACCTTTCAATGCAAACTTATTATTGTCATAAATAAGGATTGAAACTGTTTGTTAGACAGAAAATCTGTTAAAATGTTACATTACAAGTTTGTATGCCACTGATATAATACTATACAAACAAATAGTCACCTATGGTTAGCTCAATTATCTAAATTTGTCTGTGACCTAAGTTTAACTATAGGCTTATTCTGGAGACAACTCAGGTCTAAAGTAATGTAATATAAAGGAACCATTAACACTATACACAACTCTGATATTTAATAACTCTTACCTTTAACATACTCTAATTGGAAAATACTTAAATACATAATATGTATATCTTATTTGGTGAAAAGAATGCCAAACTGATTAATTTCATTTCCTATTCATTGTAAAAAAAAATATTTACCTTCTGATTAAAATTTTTAATAACATTTCTATACCAAGAAAATGAATACAATTTATATCACACTCATAAATATTTCTGGAATTCAAATAATTGACCAAAGGTAACACAAAAACAATTTATTACAGAGAAAATACTTCTTAAAATATAGTTTTGTTATATATTTTCAGAGTGAAAAATTCTAATTTATAAATTAAAATGTACTCTATTAATCTGCAAAAATACTTAACTTGAAAAATGAAACAGTTTACGACATATGTACATCAACTATAGGAACACAGTCATTAAATGTCTCCAATGTTTCTATTTCTGTGATAATTTTAATACATATTAATAAATGCTATCTTAATCATTCTGTATTAAATTGTTTTAGTAGTTTTTATTGTAAAGAGCATTTCCAATACAATCAACGAACTTCTGAAGTTCCATTAACCAACTTCTGGTTTTCTACCAGACCAGTGAGACTCAAGTCTTGTAAACAGGTTTCAAAAAAATTTGATATTTTCACAACAGATTACAATTTCAAGAAACTGCACATTTGAGAAAAATTATTTGCATTTGACACAACTATTTCTAGGTGTAATTTGAATAAACTCAAAGCATTATATTTTATAATATATAGTATGCATTTATAAAACATGCTAACCAACAAAAGGTGTTATTAATCTTAACATCAACTAACAACCAAGTTGTGTTTATGTTAAATTTTACTCCAATAAAAACTTGGATATCTTTGTACAACTTAAATTGCTAACTCTAACAAAACTAACATATCTTAAAATTAACGTGCGAAGAAATGTGACATATTTTGCATTTTTAAAAAGCACTTACTCAAAGAGAATCCATACAATATAATAACACAGACAGAAGCCACCAACCAAAATAATTCCTACGATGATACAGAACAACAGAGGGATGTGGCCTCCCTAAGACATTAAAAATAAGATAGGAAATTTAAATTAACGAAGTACATATTACACTTAGTTTGTGCTACTGCACCTAAAAGAAGCTAAATACATATAAACTAGAATCAACACAAAATTAACAATGCAATAACAATGTTGATTTAAAATAAAATATTCATAATTGTCAATATATAATCATTAACAATAAACATTTAATCCTCGGCAAAAAATACCGGAAAACTACAATATGAAGTTTTTCTTTGGTTTTTGTAATTTAGAGAATGTTTAATGCATGTAATTATATTACATCACACAAATAATTTTTATACTACTTTTACTACTTTTTTAAGATTAGTCATCTGCTTTGTCATAACAAGACCTGAACTTAAGATTATTGCTGAATTTTAAGAATGGTTATATCTATGGGTTTGTTTTCACAAGTATGAAATAAATACTGCAATATTCTTTTCAATAAACAACTGCATCTACATAATTTAAAAAACTCATTTTAATAGGAAAAAAATGACAAACCTTTTATAAGTTTTTGTCTTGCAGTCAAAATTAGGGAGAATTTAAATTCTAGGGCAAATTATCTAAAACTTGAACTCTTTATTGGCTGGCAAGGACATAATTATTTACATTGTATACACAAACACATATAGAGTATTGAAAATCATTATGGAGATGGTGAGGAAAAAAAAAAGCAAAAGGCAAATACTACAGTAATGCCCTGAAATGACTGTGCAAGAAAAGAAATGCACAATGTAACATGTTTAAGGTGCACCTTACCTGCTGAAGTGAGTCATCCCACAAGTTCTCACAAGAGAGGTAAAAACACACAGCTTTGTTGAGATCCTCTAAACATGAAAGGGTAGAAAATGATCAGTTACCTACTTTAATTATTATGATAGTTCATTTTATCACAGGGTAATTAAAATCACTGAGTTGACTCGAAGTTCTTCATATATAATAAATGCTTGTTATTCAAATGACTTTCACACACTTTAAAAAAACAAGAAAATTTTCAGTTATTCATGTAAGTACAGAACATATACATTAAGAAATGACTTATGAATTCACAAGATATTATTTCTGTCTGAGCTCTCATCCATTAAAGTGCCAAATTTAGTAACTATGTTGTATTATGAATAACAGATTTTAATTTTAAACCTGTCAGAAAAAAATGAGTAAATTTAACTAAACTGTAAGAACTAACCTTCAATATCCTGAAAATCTTTTAAGCTTAGAGTTGCTAATAGTCCCACAATGCACTGACGAATTACTGCCTGAAACACAATCAACAAGTCTGTCTTAATATTAAATTATTACCCTAAGAAGTGTAACATTATTATGATGTCTCTAGTAAAGTTCAAAATTATACAATGCCAAAAAAACAAGTACACATTTTCAGATCAAAAGGTTAAACCTTCAAAGGTTTTTTTTATGATGTTTAACATAAAAGAATAATCATTCTTCTAGAATATGTATATATACACTGCTGGCAAAAATCTTAAGGCCAATGAACATAAAGAAAAAAATATGCATTTTGCATTGTTAGACTCATCCACTTATTTGAGTAGAGCTTCAAAAGATGAAAATAAGAAAATGGAAAATAAAAATAAACTTTTTTAGCATTTAATAGGGAAAATGTGAACACTAGGAAATGAAGTGTTAATCAGTAAACACGTAATGAAATTTAGTCATTTGTCAACATATCCCACTGATATCTCCTGTGTTACATTGGGTAAAAACATGTCAAAGGCTAAAAAGTTGACAGTTTGAACGTGGCAGAACTGTTGAGCTGCAAAAGCAAGGTCTCTCTCAATGTGCCATCGCTGGTGAGATTGGGCATAGTAAAACTGCTGTTGCAAATTTCTTAAAAGACTCTGAGGGATACGGAATGAGAATTTCAAGTGGTCGGTCCAAGAAAATTTCACCGATGTTGAGCAGGAGGATTCAAAGGGTTGTCTGGCAAGACACCAGCCGATCGTCGAACAAGATTAATGCCCTTACAAATGCAGAATGCAGCTCAAGAACAATAAGACGGTATCTATGAGAAAAAGGCTTTTAAAACCATAAATGTCTTCAAAGGCCACACCTCCTTCCACACCATGAAACAGCTCAGTTAAACTTTGCTTACAAGCACCAACAGAATTGATATGCCTCACTGGCTAACAGTAGCAGGAAAAACTCACTGAAAAGCTTCCTAACTCAATAGTTAATCATAATCTGTAACAGACTTACAAATATATAACCATCTGTTCTACAGGGTGTTTGGAAAGTCACTGTGCAGTTATTTATATAAGTGCACAGTGACTTTCCAAACACCCTGTAGCTTACCTTGTTTGTTATATGATTCAAAACTTTTCCTTACTTTCAAGAACATTCTAGTCATAAAGCCACAAACTAATCACAACATTAAACCCCCTTGAAGTGAAATAACAACACAAATGACTTAATTAAAAATACAGCCTACAGCACAACTCCATATTGTCTTAAGTCCCTTGAACAATCACATTACACAAAGAAAACAATGGTAAACAAAACTTAAACTTGTATAATTAACAATAAAGCAATTTTTGACAATCAACAACATTAATATTCATAAATATATGCTTTAAAATAATTAAATTATTAATTAAATGAGTGAAACAAAATATAATTCAAATTTTGATTATTTACTGTACCAAAACTGTTCAATCATCCAATTTTATGTGATTTTCTTAACTTTGGCTTGTGAAGCAAATGTAAAGATGGGATGACTTCTGATTTTTTTGTCATCATTTGATGCATAGCTACTGAAAGAGTTCACTTCATATAGATGGTTGTGAGAATCTGCTGATGGTTCTACCTTTGGTGACACATAAGAAGTGGTGATCTTTATAGTACTTTCAGATTCTTTAGAATGTTGATTTAGCTCTGGCAAAACTTTTTTTTTTTAAGCTAACCAGTTAGGCATTCTCTCAAACATATAAGGATAATCAACAAGGATAAGCTTTGGCTCAGACCACATGTTCTATTGAATTATATAGACCACACCATTGATTCCTTTGATGACATAATAGGATCTGTTTCCAACATCACCTAACACTGGTGATTATCCTCTCTCTCTTGTAGACATTATCCATAACATAACAAAATCCAGTCTTATCAGAAGTTACATCTTAGTGAGTTTTTATCTTAACATGACCAATCAACTGATTAGTCTTTCTCAAAAAAAAAAATCATGTATGGCATCAGTGATGTCTATTAATTACACTGCATACACTGCTCAGTGATAGTCCTTTGGATGTTTGCTAACAGTAACAGCAATGTTGGTGAGTTACCTGTAGTTTAACATATTGTAGTTCAATACCTTATGAGTAGAAAAGGAAGATCTTGATCACAAGCTCAGTGATGTTCTGCTTTACTGGCTAACTTACTTAAAAGTGTATTGTTCTATTTCTCCAGCATTCCACCAGAAGAAGGATGAAAGGCTGTGTTCTTGGTCTTCCTGATTGTAAGGATTTCACATACCTCTGCAAACAACACTGATTAAAAGCTTTTCTTTATGATCCAATGAAGTTCCAGAGTCAACACAACTTCTGAAATAAGTTGAATAACATCTTTCTTTGCTAAAGTTTCTGCTTCTTGGTTAGGAACAGCATATACATCTGGACATTTGTTAAAGTAGCACATACCACCAAAATGTATTTATTTTTAATGCTGCTCTGTAGTAAAAGATCAAGAACATCCACTGAAACTCTTAAGTTGTATTAAAACACAATACTACTAAAGTTGTCCATGTAATTTCTTGAGTGGACCTTTCTTTGTTCACATCAATGTTGACAGAATTTACACCAATTCTCTACAGACTTCTGGCATCAAATGCAGTAGTGTTTTCTCACTTTCTCCAGTGCCTTCTAAATATCTAAGCATCCAATTAGTAAAAATTGTGGAGGTGGCAGATGCTTGTCATTGGAGTGAATGTGGAAGAACTAACTTAAGTCATTTTTCAGTTGCATCTTTTCATTTTCAGAATAGCAAGTTCAAGCCTTCTTGTAAACATAATAAATCACACTGTGCCCATCATACATTTGTGCTGTATTGAGTAATTAAACAAATGTTATTTAACTTGATATGTATTAACAGATAATAGTACCCTTTTTTAAAAATGTATGAAGTAATACATGAAAACCAAACATAAGAATGACTCAGCTATTTAAAAAAAAAACCTTCTTATAAGTTACAATGTCTTGGAATAATCGATTTCACATTACTTGCTGAAATTTAATATTTAATAAATATTTAACTATTTTGAGTTTAAAATGAAGAAACAACAAGAATCAATAGTTTAATTTAGAATTTGTAAGAGTTTATTTAACACGAAAAGTTTGTTTTTGTTTTTCAACGATTCTAGTTTGTGTTACTAGATGGCGATAGTTATTCTACCCCGAGAAGCGTTACATAGAGAAAAAAAACACAAATGGTCGATTTAGCAGATTGTTATGAATTGTATGGCATCGTTACAAAATATTAACAGTTGCATGTGAATATATGGAATAAATAAAAGCAGGCTAGTGAAATCATGCTTACTACTTTATGGTCTTAAGTGGTGGACAAAAGATCACTGTCAACTGAAGACAGTGCAAAAATCACACCAGTGTTTCTTACGATTACAACTACATTTAACATGGACTAAATTACATGTATGAAATACTGGTGTGATTTTTACGCTAAACATTGGGGTGTTTTGTTTTGTTTTGGAATTTCGCACAAAGCTACTCGAGGGCTATCTGTGCTAGCCGTCCCTAATTTAGCAGTGTAAGACTAGAGGGAAGGCAGCTAGTCATCACCACCCACCGCCAACTCTTGGGCTACCCTTTTACCAACGAATAGTGGGATTGACCGTCACATTATACACCCCCACGGCTGGGAGGGCGAGTATGTTTAGCGCGACGCGGGCGCGAACCCGCGACCCTCAGATTACGAGTCGCACGCCTTACGCACTTGGCCATGCCAGGCCCATAGGGTGTAAAGATGTCATTGCGTCATAAAAACAAGAACTATTTTTACGTTCGGTTTCGAATACAAGTCTGTTAAGGACGAAATTTTAAGCTATTACGTACATAGATGGATAAAACGTTTTTTGATGTCATAGTTACAAGTATTAGTTGGAGCGACAGGTTCCACTGATAAAACATATTTGTTATTTGTAGGTTTTTTTCGGGGAAGTACCCTGAAGAGGCATCTGCGCTAGTCTTTCTTAATTTTCAAAGGACAGACAAGAGCAAAGGCAGTTATTCAAAACCACCCTCCGCCAACTCAAGAGCTACTTTTATCAAGCAGTAGGATTTAACTGTCTCTCTTGTAATGTACACAAAAACGTTAAATTCGTTGCATCGTATTTCACAGTAGTAAAAGATGATTTTATGTTATAAGTATCTAAAAAACGAAAAAAACTTTCTTTTTTTAATTTACATTTGCTTTAATTGCTAAAATTGTTAACTGTATGTTTAAAAAACAAGCGGGACAGTTGACTTCATTTGTTGGCGCTGTCTTCACCAATCAAGACAAACAAGGTTAAGTATTGAGTATTAAATTTTTGACAGCATGTGTGTAAGTATTGATTTGCGTTTTACTAAAATTACTAATTACTGTTCGTTTCCTGAACTAAAGGCAAGATACGATTTTTTAAAGGAGTTACTATAAATACTTTTCACCACTGTAAGTAAAGGTTAGTGTACAGTAACAAACTCAATCATAAACGAATAATGTATATAACAAACAAAAAACACGGTGTCTCATTATGTTATTTTCTAAAACATTCATTATGAACCAAACAGAATGTGCACTATATAGATACACAGATGATATTAAGTAATTATTATTTTCTTTCAGTAAGTTAATAAGTTTAAGCTGTGAAGTGCACTTGTTCTTCAAGCCCGGAATTGCCAGGTGGTTAAGGCACTCGACTCGTAATTCGAGAGTTGCAGGTTCGAATCCCCGTCACGGCAAATATGCTCGTCCTTTCAGCCGCGGGGGCGTTATAATGTGACGATCAATCCCACTATTCGTTGGTGTAAGAGTAGCCCAAAAGTGGGTGGTGATGACTAGCTGCTTTCTCTCTAGTCTTACACTGCTAAATTAGGGACGACTAGCACAGATAGCCCTCGTCTAGCTTTGCGCGAAATTTAACACATGTAAAATGCATAAAAACAAAAACAAACAAAAAAGTTATTCTTGATCTTGGCTAAAAGCTTATTCATTGCGGAAGAATTTAAAGATGTGGAAGAAAACCAGCTAAGGATATGTAGATTTCATAGCTTCAAAACTCACTAGTACCTAAAGTGTTCATTTTGATATTCCGCACAGGTTAATAGAATAAAATATTCTAAATGTTTCGGTCGAAGTGATTTTACTTTGATCATGTCATAAAAAAGAAAAGCCGCTTGCTACCTACCAGAACAAGACACGTTTCAACTGACAGCCTGAGTAAATGATAAGAAACTCTGCAATAACATCTATTTGGCTGCTCATCCATTAATCTCCAAGTCAAATTTGGGCATTCGTGCACAACGACCAGGCTCCGAGACGGCAAAATATGGCAGATATTAGCTTTAACCAATTTCCATATGCATTAATTTTTCATATATATATTGGTTTAGTTGGAAATGGAAGCAGACTATCGCTCGTATCCAATAAATTGCTTCAATCTCAGTCGCGACTGTTTCTCGCGGAAAATTACGAATAAAATTTATATTTCTTCAAATAAAATAAAATATAACATGAAAGACACTCACAAGCATATTTCAGCAAATGGAAAAAACACAAATAGAAATTATTTTATTTCAAACATTTTTTTTACTTAAGTTTAACAAACTATTTTTTTCATGTTTTTGGAAATGGACTTACAACCGGTATTGGAAACTGATTCACTTAGAATACGTATATACATGTGACAAGATCTAAGAATCTTACAAAGGTATGAGTACCTTATGGATATATTTGAGATCTACGAAATAAATTATTAGGTTTGCCAAATTCACAACATGCTATACTAAGTTAACCTCTATGACCAGACAAAGGACACGAACACAAGGTATCTGGATGAAATTCAGTGAAAATCAAAATAATATTTCCATCACTTACAATAACCTTAACGACCAAAAACTTTTATCACTGAATACACAAGCTGTTGTGTCAACAAAAAAGCATTTAAACCATAATGAACTATGTAATTAACAAAATTCAGAAACCTCTCAACTCACATGTGAAATTAGCCATCGTGGTTTATAAAATGCAATCTAAAATGTTATAATGTATTATAATTAAATAACCTTTTTAAATATACTCATGGCTCTACTGAGTTATAATTGGGGTCTACCACCAGTATGACAGAAATGTTAAATATTTCTGAGCGTTTGTTTGTTTTTGAATTTCGCGCAAAGCTACACGAGGGCTATCTGCGCTTGCCGTCCCTAATTTACCAGTTTAAGACTAGAAGAAAGGCAGCTAGTCATCACAACCCACCGCAAACTCTTGGGCTATTCTTTTACCAACGAATAGTGAGATTGACCGTCACGTTATAACGTCCCCCCACGGCTGAAAGGGCGAGCATGTTTGTTGTGATGGGGACTCGAACCCGCGACCCTCAGATTACGAGTCGAGCGCCTTAACCACCTGGCCATGGGGTTGAGATAAGTTTATGATTCTAAAACACAATGTACAAAACAATACGTTTGCGCAATGTAATGCAGTTCTAAAGAGCAAAAAAGTGTCTGTCTTTTGTCTGTTATCTAATTACTCCAAGGTCGCTGGCTCAATATCAACCAAACTTTGTGTGTGTGTTTTCTTATAGCAAAGCCACATTGAGCTTTCTGCTGAGTCCACAGACGGGAATCGAACCCCTGATTTTAGCGTTGTAAATTTCTACCAGCGGGGGACCCAAAGTTTGTGGGATAATAGTTCAGGGCAAGGAACATGTTAATGGAGGAGGAGTGTTAACAAATATTCCATCCCAATTATTGCTGTTATTGAACATTTATTATCTTTGACATAAGTTAACGTTAACTACATTCAGAGGTGGTGCCACGTTCTTTCACACACATACACAAAATTAACTTTTTTTTTTTTTTTTTTTTATAACAGCATAAAATGTAGGGGAAGGCATATGAACGTCTCAAATAATGTGTTGGCACTCTCTATGGATAAATGCAGTGTATAAAAATGGCTGCAACCATTGCAATAATACAGAAACTCCAACAGCCACTATAAAACTGATACGAAGAGTCATTTCTTGCGTTATACCTACTTTCTACTTTGACTTGTGACTTTTGAATTTTGGCCCTATGA
Organism: Tachypleus tridentatus; assembly: GCF_004210375.1. NCBI lineage: Eukaryota > Metazoa > Arthropoda > Merostomata > Xiphosura > Limulidae > Tachypleus > Tachypleus tridentatus. The sequence continues at coordinate 52,189,451 of NC_134825.1, read as the reverse complement.
CACCTCTGCGGCCAACGACCGTCTCTTAACTACTCGTGAAACACTATGGAATGACATTAAAATGAGTTTGTTGAAATCGGATAACAGAAAGCACCTCTTCGTACAAAGTCACCCCGACCGTCACACAGTATATATAATGTTTTAAATATAAACATATCAAGTTATTTAAACTTATACACAACTTCTGGTGAGGTAATAATGAATACTTTACTAATACGTTACGAAAGTTAGGGTTTTTGTGTTATTTATCACAGCATCCATAACCACATTTTTTAAAGTTCATATTCTGGATAAACGAGTGTTTTCTTATAGGAAAACCACCTCAGGCTATCTGCTGAGTCCACTGAGGGGAATCGAGCCCCTAACTTTAGCGTTGTAAATCCGTAGACTTATCGCTGTACCAGGAGGACATAACCACATTTTTTAAAATTCACATTCCGGGCAAAAGAGAGATATCTCAGCATGTATATAATATTCCTAGAATAACATCAGAACAAGTGTTTCAGAAACTAGTCGGACAAAATACAGATTTTATTTTTCACTGTGCCAGAAAAACGTCGTTTTGTATTTTATATTTAATGACTCTAATAAATGTAGATCTCCAGAAATATACGAGTTTAACAACTTTAATTACGGATTTACAACGCTAAAATCAGGGGTTCGATTCCACTCGGTGGATTCAGCAGATAGCCTAATGTGACTCCGCTATAAGAATACACACACACTGATTTAAAAGCGCAATTGATAACTCATAATCGTTTCATTAGTTTCATACCTCAATATCCTGGATTTGTACAGTTAAACTATATAAAATATAGAAAAAAAGAATATAAAATTTAAAACCAATAATATAAAACGTTTGTTTTTGTGTGAACTTGTGCAAAAGTACTCGAAGGCTGTGTGTATACATACTTCCGCATGGTTTCCGAAAATATTCTGTTTCAAGAGTAAATAAAACCAAAATTAAGAGTAACAAACATTTTCATTTCTTGCTTTTACAGTTCATATGTCAAGCTGTGTTGTAGACTAGAGAACAAGTAATTCTTTTCATAATTCTTCACATTTGCACATTTTGCAGTACAAACTGCAACATTAAGCATCCCTTATGTGACGCCATTTTAGTGTCTGCTGACTGACTGACTAACTTACTGAAAGACAACACACTTCTGTATAGTGTGTGAGTGTTCAAAACAAATGACTCCTCCAGGCGGTCTTCGACCCTATTTCGTGGATACTAGTCGTCCTTAACTTTGAAGTGATACACTAGAGGAAAAACAGCTAGTCAACACTGCCCACCACTAACCTTTGGGCTACTCTTCACCAACAAATAGTGGATTTGTTCATAACATTACAAGGCTCCAGCCGCTCAGAAAGCGAGTAAATTCGGTGACTAGTTTCGAACCCGTGATCTGCAGAGGGCTAACGATCAGGCAGCAGCAACAACACGGATTTACTTCTAACAAAATAACATAATTTGTACACTTAGAATTACATAACTATTTTCTCACACTGATGATTCACAAATGAAAATAGTAGCAGTAAAAGGTTTAATTAACTATAAATTACATTAAATCCTTAGTTCAACAACTGTTACTATTAACATTAATATTAAAAAGCATTAAAACGCCCACGTATACATGCACATAATATAACCATATTAACAGAAATACTAGAATTTCATCAACCATTAGAGTTAAACAGCGCAGAATCCACGATAAACATTATTTGTTTTCGCATTTTATGAGGCTTACGAGTTTCGGTTTCGTTAGAATGCAAGAACCTGCTTTAACTTGTTACTATCCGCCGGGCCTCATATACAGATACATATTTATTACTAACTACATGTTTAAGGCTCTAAGCTCTCCATCTACTTTCCTGATTATTTTGTGTCGCAGCGGGCGCTGAATAAAGCCAATAAATGAATAAACAAGTGCCACGTATTCTTTAACAGGGCGTGATTCAACCCGCGTTAACATGAGCATAGAGATGATGTCGGCGATCGCGAAAGAAACAATAGTGGAGATGGAAATGTTCAATTCGATACACCTACTTTAAAAAAGTTGATGTAGAAGAGCACATAATCCTTCACCTTTCAAGTGGCACATGTGCGCGTGGAGAGGTTTGTCGAAACAACGCTTGATTGGTTTACGCAGTACTTCGGTAAACTGGACTGAAGCTGATATGGAAGTACTTCAATAAATTTCCAACGCAAAATCTGCTGTAAGCTTCACCACCAGTGAAAAGTTGACTAAATTATTTTAGGGGCGGTGAGAAACTTTTTCTAGGTAATAGTAGACAATGAATATGTATGCAATTTGTACGTATTGGAAAAGTTCAGGAAAATAATTCGATATACGTCAGTAGAACAAAAATTACAAAAACTATAATATGCATATATAGTGAAATAAGTCTGTCTTTATAAATCAAAAAAATGTAAAAAACTAAAGTCGATGTCTTTATAATAATTGGAAAAACTGAACTAAGAGTATCATTATCCAACTATCTAAAAGAGAAACACGAATTTATACCGTGACGAATTATGTGAACTGAAATAGTGATTACTTGTAGTGAAATAGAACTTGTTATAACAGTGGCTGTCTGAAGTGAAACACTGGTTCTGTTATGAATAATTACACTGCACAACAAAGTTTTTGCTTCTTGAACACTGTTGAATGTTTCTTATAGATTTTTGGCTGCTGATCACGAAAATCACATCCAAATTTGCCCATCACGTACCGTTTCATCGAAATCTTCAGTTTTGCTACAATGGATAAACGATATCAGGGCAACTAGAATCCGCCACTGCTTGCTGACTACTGTTGGACACTGCAACGTAATGCACCGGACATTGAATACAAACGAAAATCAGGAGCAAAACACTTTTAATTATGTTGAACTTAATATAGAAACATAAACGCAATTAAATATGTTATTTCCGGTAAACAGTTAACTGTCTATTTCTCAGATATCCCACGTGATGAAGCAAAACCAAAGCTATACTTGTACATATCCAGCAGGTATCTGTCACAATAAGCAAAAACTTTTCAGGAAGCAAATTTTTTTTTAAAATTGTTGTGCAGTGTTATCTATAATGTAATAGAACCTCTGTTATAATTATCTGTAGTGAAACGCTGCATGTTTTATAAAATAACTCGGGTATTTGGTAATACACTTTAAAATGTTTTTGTTGTTATAAAAATGCCATTATAGAAAGGAAAATTGACTTGTAATTATTTCATTTTAAAAGAAAATTATCAATTTGAAAATACTGTAAAAACAAAAGTTCACCACAACCACTTTGTTCTGGAAAATAACGTACAGAACACATGATTACGTTAACCACCCACAGCGAGTTTGTTCTGGAGAATAACGTACAGAGCACATGATTACGTTAACCACCCACAGCGAGTTTGTTCTGGAGAATAACGTACAGAGCACATGATTACGTTAACCACCCACAACGAGTTTGTTCTGGAGAATAACGTACAGAGCACATGATTACGTTGCATGAACAAAACTTATTTCGACACCCGTAATACCGTGAACTTAAATAACATGTAAAGGAAAAACAGTTATGCTATAACATGTTTATAATAAAATGTTCAAAACTTTCTTGAACAAATTCTTTAGAATGATACATTTTTAATTCATGCTACGTTGTATTATTCTTTTAGTAACGTTTTTAACCAACAACTGAAACAGCTACAAAAAGGGTATGGATCAGTAAAAAAATTTTAAATGTTACAATCACTCCTGAGAGTGTGTGAGGTTTATTTGCACGGTGACACATGCAAAGCCACAAACATACACACGCTAAAAACTAATTACAGTTTGTTTGCTGTTACGCAGAAAGTTACACAATGGACTATTTGTGTTGTGCTAAACACCAGCATCAAAACCTGGTTTTCAGTTGTACGAGTCCTCAATTTTACCGTTGAGCCATCAGTAGTTTGGTTTGTTTTGTTTTTAATTTCATACAACGCTATATGAGGACTATCTGCATTAGCCGTTTCTAATTTAGTATTGAAAGACTATATGACTTGTCATCACCACCCAGCGCCAACTCGTGGGCTACTATTTTACCAACGAAGAGTGGGATTGACCGTAATATTATAACACCCCAATGGATGAAAAGGCGAGCAGATATAATGAGATGGCGATTTGAACCGGCGATCTTCTGATTGTGGGTCCAGCGCCCTAATCATGCCTAGCCCGCCATTAGTAGAGACGCATATAATATTGATATGGTAAATAAGATTTATAAACCTTACTCAACAGAAAAAAAATATTGGAAATAAGAAACAACTATTTTATATTTGAATTTGAGTTGCAACAAAAATAAGCTCCATTTAACGGTGTTACTACAATTGTTTCAATTCATAATCAGTGCGACTCGTAATCTGAGGGTCGCGGGTTCGCACCCCCGTCGCGCCAAATATGCTTGCCCTTTCAGCCGTGGGGACGTTATAATGTGACGGTTAATCTCACTATTCTTTGATAAAAGAGTAGCCCAAGAGTTGGCAGTGAGTGGTGATGACTAGCCGCCTTTCCTCTAGTCTTACACTGCTAAATTAGGGACGGCTAGCACAGATAGCCCTCGAGTAGCTTTGTGCGAAATTCAAAACAAATCAAACATAATCGGTGCTTTACAAATATTGTCAAATCAATTATGCTTTTACAAAAATGTGCACTTTCCAGTACTAATTCTGATTAAACTATAATTTTTCGTATTTTGGTTAGTTTTCGTGAACAGGTAAAACTTCGAACTACTGAATAAATATGATAAATACTTTCATATATTATGAATTAAAAGTTCATCCATATCACGAAGACATGCACATATGAAAGTCTCAGATAAATATAAATATTTCATTAATTTATTTTTTATCTTCAATGTTACAGGTAGGCGTAAAAAATATCATCCCATAATTAAAGTGTAGCGTAACTGAGGTAAACGATTTAATTTATACCTAAGTACACAGACGAGAGCGAGAAAATGATTATTTCATGGAAAACGTGCTGGCATCTAGTGGTATAAACGGTAACATCGGCTCACTTTTCTACAAAACAAGTAAAAGTTCTTGAGGCAACAAACTATCGGTAATTTCACGTTAGTCCACGGGCGTAGAGGTCACATATCCAGATGTCATCAGTCTACTTTGATATTTTCCAGGCGGATGCAAAAACAAATTGACTGTGCAAACATACCATCAGATTCCTCAGATTTTTATAATAAATTTAGCGTGAGAAGCAGTCTGACGTTTAATTTCTTTTGCAGTACTAGTTACGTTTCAGCGAACGTATGAGTGATGACATCCTAGTTGGGAATTAAGAAGGGGGAAGGGGGCGTAACCGGAGACAGGGCCTAAAAAAATCTTATGAATAGTTAGAGAAAACTTTCAGTGGTGCTTTTCATCAACGACACATAGGCGACGTGATATACTCATCAAGAAAATTGATCACCACGTCTCAGGGCTAGAAAATAAGCTCTTGAACCAATAATTTTTCAGTACGTCATTTAAGGTTGAAGAATGTGAAATAACTTGAACGTTACACAAACAGTCACACACACATATTTCCCGAAGAAAAAAATTCGAGATAGCAGATAGCCATGTTCCGATTCAGCTAATTTCTAATACCTTTCTTTCACTAAGAAAAACACGCATAAGATACACACACACATATATATATCTATATACAAACGCATAAAAACAAATTGTCAAAGCTTTCAGCATTACAAACATAAATCTTTTCGTTATATATTTTTGTAACGACGTTCTTGTCACATGCCCAATCTAATAATAAAGGCTTGTACCGCATGATGAACAAATGAGTAATATTTTTAAACGAATAGCTTCACTCACAAAATATGGCTTACCAATTTGTCATTTAGATAATCACATTTCAAGACACCAGAGTACGTATACATGAAGACAACGTTTCTTCACTAAGCAATAGATAAGAGACTGTTGAATTACAAATATGCTGAAATAAACATGTATTCGGAAAAGTCGAAATGTGGATACGAGTAGAATAATTACTAAAAAGACTTAAATAACAGTATATTAAAATTAACAATTAGGAAAACAATAAAAGTCTCGTAAAATCACAACTACCATATTTTACGTCTTGTAAGACTACATCGTGGAAGACGCACCCTAAGTTTGGAAAGACAATTCTAAGAAAAATATTTTGATTCAGCAACCATTTGCTGCAGCCTTGACTTTTCCCAACCTACTAAGTAATACAGTAAAATATATCATATTTTTCACAGTGTATCGACAATATTAGTTAGACTGAATGTTTATTCTGTTGAAAATACTTGTAATTGGTAAGTAATGAGATTACAACCTGTACGAGAGACCGTCTCGAGTAGACCATAAGCTAACCTCTTGTATTAAACAATCACTTTTGTCTTGGAAGACGCAGTGTGGGTTTACAAGTAATTTTTAAAGAAAAACGTGCGTCTTACAAGGTGTTAAATATGGCATTACAATCGATATTTAAGTTTATTATTGAAAATATTGAAATAAAAATAAAAATAAGCACTTTAATAATTAAGAATAGGTAGTCATGGATACAAAGTAGCAGATACCTTTTCTAATGAAGATTACAAATTGAATGATTAAACATATACAAACGATTAAATATTATACTAGATGTAATAAAAGTATAAACACATTTTGCTGCATTCTCCTATCATATTCATATCTAACTGTTCATCCATCCATTTATTCTTATGAAAACATTATGAAAATCCTGTTAATAATAAACTTTATAAACAGCTCTGGTTATAACGTTTATCAACTAGATGACATTTATGCTTCATTTAAAACAATAATATAATTTTAAAGGGTTACTTAAACATTTTCGTTTTATTAATAAAAGTGTAAATTCCTGAGCATTTTAAGATAAAATCCGTCTCATTTCAACGTACAATATGAAGTTAGACTAAATGCAAGAGCGTTGATTGAAAATAAGTCAAAGGGGGCGAAACAAAAACTAACCATGCAAGAATTTTAAAAGTCATTTCATGGTTTAAAGTTAATTTACGCGTGCAATAAACTCGAACTTCCTGATATGACAAACAATTCTTTATTCCTGCATACTTGTAATGTTTGTTTTTTTGTTTTTTGAATTTCGCGCAAAGCTACTCGAGGGCTATTTGCGCTAGCCGCCCCTAATGTAGCAGTCTAAGATTAGAGGGAAGGCAACTAGTTATCACAACCCACCACTAACTCTTGGGCTACTTTTTTTTACCAACGAATAGTGGGATTAACCGTCACATTATAACGACCCCACGGCTGAAAGGGCATGTTTGGTGTGACGGAGATTCGAACCCGCGACCCTCAGATCACGAGTCGAATGCCTTAACCACCTGGCCATGCCAGGCCTACTCGTAATGTTTTACTTTGATTCCATTAATTTATTATTTTTAATATTACAGGGGAAGTATATAAATCTATAAATTTATTATTTATTCGTAGAACTAAATTAACTTAACGTTACGTAGTCACCCACCGCCAGTACAGCGGTAAGTCTACGGACTTACAACGCTAAAATCAAGAGTTCAATTCCCCTCGGTGGGCTTAGCAGCTAGTCCGATGTGACTTTGCTATATGAAACACACACACATACATACATACACGTTATGTATTTAATCTCCAAAATTCTGAAAAAGTGAGTATTTTTATTTAGTGACAGTTTCTTTGAAGGTTAATTAATATATCATCAAGGCTTAGAGGGATAGGATATCTGTTAGCATTAAGGTGATATAATGTAGAAAGACAAAGAATTATTACTTTCGTAATGAAATAATCACACGATTGATCAAAATTTATTTTATGGTACAAAGGAATGTCTTTCAGGTTTCCATACAGTAATCGATAAGGTAAAAGACAAGCGACAAAATCATCATTGCTATTTCATTACGAAAGTAATAAAATTAATAAGAAAAATCCGCTCCTTCTACATTATATAATTTTAATACTAAAATACATCCTAGCTTTTAAGTCCCGAAGAAGTCTCAACTTTGGAAAAGGGTTACGAGTATCCCTTATGTTGAATTGAAATGTCTGCTTCTTTTTCTCTGTACTCCAAATGTAAGAAATCTTAAGATGGATACATGTACAGATGTCAAAACACTCAAGTCGCAACACAACATTTTCAAGCTACTCAAGTAAGAGATTTTCGTTCATTTGGGAGGGGGGACACTGCCAAACTACCACAAGTTAAGTTCATTTAGTGTACACTCGTTTTAGGAATGTCTACGTAACGTAATCTACGGTCATAAAGGAACAAAAGTTAAATACAACAATTAATTAATAATAACTTTACCCAGGAACAAACGTATGTTCATTAAGGTTAAGATAACTTTGCATTTTTTTTTTTTTTTTCCAAAGCAAGGTCTATAATAAGGATTCACTATTTAAAGCGTATAAAGTTACCCAGACGTGTCGTACAACAGCAGTACGTACAATATCTATTGACATCAAATAAACGACAAAATAAGCTTTTCGAACCGTTGTGTCTATTGTAGCAGTCTTTTGTCATTTTCCCTGACGAACCGTTGTGTCTATTGTAGCAGTCTTTTGTCATTTTCCCTGACGAACCGTTGTGTCTATTGTAGCAGTCTTTTGTCATTTTCCCTGACGAACCGTTGTGTGAAAGGTCGAAAGTGTGATGGAAGTTAATTTGTGTAAAAAGTGAATGTGACATGACAATCAAACAACATTATAATATTAGTGTGATAAAAATGTGTAAATAGCAACCAACAAGATAAACAGATGGAAGAATAAATTGCTGATCAACAGAAACATTCTTTATTCAGGCTTTGGCTTGTCCAAACATGCGTTAATAAAACCACACGGCAGCATCTAAAGACTTGAAGTTAATAAGCTTAAAAAAAAAGCCTGTCTCGGAAAGCAACTTTGAAGTAAATACGGTAGATTAACCATATCTCAGGTTAGCATAGTTATTCATAAAGGAAAGTAACGTCTCGGCATGAAACTGACAGCCAAGAATGAAGGGGCCTAATTGCCTAAAGCAGAAATATATGACGATAGAAGCGGTCAATTTCCTGTTTGTTCCTTCTCATCTGCTAACTCGACCAGAAATATTGATGAGATGTCTTTAGTAGAGTATGGTTCATTATATAAGCTATCATTCAGGGAAGGATTCTCAGCCTTGGTGAGCTTCCTCAAGTTGTCATCTCGTGAGACATTTCATCCCATAAAACTACAAGCATCCAATAAACAATATCAAACATAGCATGTTATAAAAACTTTAAATTGCATTGGCGTGTTAAACTTGTAAAACATGTGCTTTTCTTTCGTATTATAATAACAAGAAATCACATGATTTTATTTATAAAGCTTCCTTAATACACGCACTGCTGATCCTCTATGCCTGTATTAAATTTTCTGCAAAACTGTGAGCGGGTGTAACAACACATGAGGGATTAATTTTGAGCAAGAAAGTAACTAAATAAAATCGAGTGAAGATATTTAATTCTTTCAGTTTTCATTGTAAACGTACCACATACACTTCATTGTTATTTAAATGTTACCATCGTTCGTGTGGGTTTATTGGAATCCTAATACAGAATGTAATAAGTACATATCTCTGCTACTTTATCTCGCATATTTAAAATGCTTCTGTTTTTTAATTATCCATGAGGAAAAATTACAGCAATGAGAAACTTGTGTGTTAAATACGTTCTTAATATTCCAGTCATGTTCAGTAAAAGCTATCTCCTGTTGGTAACAGTTTAATAAATATGTCATAATTAAGATCAACTAATGAGATTCAGGAATCATAACCACAAGAAGTCCATGACGTTGGAAATAAATTAATAATGGATGAGACACAAACTACTATGGAATAAATATTTTTTTTTCTCTCTGTGTAGATGTATGTCCCTGTTTTTATCTCCGGAGTATGCTCATTAACGGTAAAACTTACCAATGCAGACTTTGTGAGTTTGATAGTTATATAATAAATATTCTTTGAGTTAAAGGGGCATATTTTATTTATTTATGAACCTATAACTTTAAATCCTATTTAAAATTTCTAATCCACAGTTCGAAATATTAATGTTAGCTTTTGGTAAGATAGTTTAAAAAGCCCATAAACTAATTACTGTGTTAATGATTACAAGGCGTAATACACACACATACTATGATAGGGTAGGTGGATCTCACCGGTAATTTGATGATTATATAGTGCATAATGGAATTAAAAGTTGAGATCCTGTGTTTTGTATGTACGACTAAAACAAGTTTTTTTCTCACCTACCTCTGTATTGAATAGTGTGGGTTCTTATATTGTTAACAAATGCTTAACATACGTTTGGCTTGGCATGGCCAGGCGGTTAAGGCACTCGATTCATAATCTGAAGGTCGCGGGTTCGAGTCGTCATCACAACAAACATGCTCGCCCTTTTAGCCGTGGGGAGACGTTATAATGTGACGATCAATCCCACTATTCGTTGGTAAAAGAGTAGCCCAAGAGTTGGCGGTGAGTGGTGATGACTAGCTACCTTTCCTCTAGTCCTACCCTGCTAAATTAGGGAAAACTAACGCAAATTGCCCTCGAGTAGCTTTGCGCGAAATTCATACAAAACCAATATACACTTCAGTTCTAAATTAATGTCTTCCATCACACATATATTAAAATCCACATTGTTTAACTGTACTTGTCCAAATGGCAACACTGTTTGAAGTACTAAACAAAAATTCATGCCTTAGCCTACGACTTTTAACTTTTCAGCATAGGTTTTTAAGGATTGTAGACATTGCAAAGATGAACTGGAATACCATTATTCTGGTTTATGCTTTTAGGTACCTACAAAATTAATAGCTCGAAACTTCCTTGACAATATTTATAAATTTTATACCACACTGTCTTTCATTAAAACTACTATATTTTATGTATGTTAGGATTTATGTGTGGACTGAATTCCTTACAGTAGATATTTGTGATTTGTTGGTGATAAATTTCAACAACACACAAGCAGCATACTTTTCACAATTCAGTAGCGAATCCCAGCCACTAAAACCCCAGAAATAGGTCTTTTTAGTGACTTTCTGAAACCGGAAGCAAATAAGCAGTCAAAACATAGAACAAAAGTAATAAGTATATCACAACGAGCATTAGCGACAATCTGACAACTACATTTTGGTGATTATGTTGTCTACTAACCATGACAACGAATACCACATTCATTTTTGCAAACACCAGTTCATTGATCCTAAAGGGAATAAAATGTGTATATTTTGTCACGTTTTTCTGTTTACGTGTTAAATTCACTTTAACGTCGACATAAATACTAAAAGTACAGATATTTCACTAGCGAAAACAGATAAGACAATCTGCATGCACGCACAGTATATACTATGTAATTTGACATTATTTCTCATATTATACAGGGTGTTCGGAAAGTCACTGTGCACTTATATATTTATTAACAAACATGTTTCAATATAGAATACAGGATGTAAATATGAATGACAATTATAAACAATGTTGAAAGTGACCCTGTTGGCATCAATACAGGCCTGGATCCTTCTTATTTTGTTTCTAAACACCGCTATCAGTTGTTGGCTTGAAATAGACGGAATAAAATATTATTACAAAACTGCACAGTTATTTTCCGAACACCCTGTACAAATCAACAAATATCCAGCTATAGCACGTCTATACCTAAAAAAGGTGCTTTCCCACCTATAACTAACAGAATAACATTTTATTTGTTAAAGAAATAAAGTCTTGGAAGCTTCTATTTATCTTGCATTATGTCTGAATACAATATGATGGTGGTACTTCCTCCGTTAAACAGAGATCTGAAAGTCCTGTATCTTACATAATGTCTGATGGTGGTATTCCATCTCTTAAACAGAGACCTGAAAGTTCTTCTATATCTCACATCATGTTTGTATGCAGTATGGTGGTATTACTTAATCCATTATTAAACAAGTACGACCAGCAAGTTCTTTATCTTATATCGAATCTGTGTAAAATACGGTAATAATTCTCTATCCGTTAAATAAATAGACTTTTTTTTTTTTTACCTTCACCATGTTTGTGTACAATGTGGTGGTACTCCATCTGTTAAACAGAGACCTGAAACCTTGAACTTCTTTATCCAATATGACATCTGCGTATAGTATGGTGATATTCCTCCATGCATTAAACATGTAGAGACCTGGGGACTTTTGTTTATTTTACACCATATCTGTATATAATATGGTGGTACTTTAACTTCCAGTAAAAACGAAGATATGTCAAAGTTTATCCTACACTGTATTCACGCGGAGCTCTTCCTTCCACAAACACGATGGAAGTGTGGAAGACCCTGATTATTCTCCATCGCTTTAGTGTGATAAACAGGATGTCTTCAAATCGTTAATATACTGGAAGTTCAAAAGACCACATATGCTCGAATACCAGTGTAAGCCCAGAATATTTACTGCACATTGGAGCGGTAGGTAGAAAATCTCCTATCCACGAATACAATTACAGTCTAACTGATAACATACAGTATAGGAGTCAACAAAAACTGGATACCCTTCTTACAACCCGATTACAATAAGTATTTAAAAGTCCACTTGAGAGAATAATGTACCCGAATTCCACTGAAAAGATCCACGAGCAGCTTTCGAGTCGTAGCAGTATACACTAAACAAAGAACAGCTTACGCGTAGAATATGACGTATCACAGCTGTATCTACATGAATAGTGGTGAAGGTCTGGAATATCCTGCTTATCCCATACATCGTATTCGCATAGCCATATACAGTGGCTACTCCTACATTTCTTACAACAGTGAGTTTTAGAATCCTTTGTTTATTATGTATTTTGTTCGTGAGGTTAAAAGAAAGTTTCCAATCGTTAACATGAGTAAAATTCTGGCTTGTATCTAAGCGCAATGATATACAATGGATTATCTGTATGTTCCCCACCACGGATAACGACCCCAGTTTTAAGCATAAAAACGTTCAGTTTATCGTTGAGCCACTGGAGTCGTGGAATTGTGGAAGATTTAGTATATTATACATGGTGTTTATGATATACAATGGAGGTTCCCCATTTGTAACACAATTTTTCTATACATGGTGTTTATGATATACAATGGAGGTTTCCCATTTGTAACACAATTTTTCTGAACTTACAAAATTGTAAGCTTCAGAAACATAATCAATCTTTTTTACAACGAATTGGAAAAGTACCAATATACATTATTTGACTGGAGCGGTTCACCAGTGTTTTTTACCTGCTGCAAATAAATGTTTAAAACGTTTGTTTCACGATATTTAACTGTTAGATGAAAACGGTGGTGAAACATTGAACTATCGTTGCTTACTACATACCAGTGGCTGTCAAACGTTACGAAGTTTCTCATTTAATTCCTTCCCATCCCAATCTTTAACTTCCTTCCCTTAAAATCTAGTCTAGATTAAACTTATGAAGATCATAACTACGTAGTTAATGTAAAATTTCTTTCAATGAAATAAAAACAAAATGAAAATGTTTTAAGTACATCAATTAGAAGGAGTGATTTCCTCCTGTCTTATCGTACGTACATAAGCATAAGGTAATTTATATACGTACGGATATTTATTTTGTTTGCTGAATATCAACCGACTCATCATCTTTAAATATAAATTTCATCCCTGGCAGGATGACACTCCACATAAAAAAAAAGTTATCTTTAAGCGGAACCACGGAGTTTCACGGAAGAGTTTAAAAACCAGTGCTACTACGCGTGAAAAATACCCTTACGTTTGTTTGTTTTTGAATTTCGCGCAAAGCTACACGAGGGCTATCTGCGCCAGCCGACCCTAATTTGGCAGTGTAAAACTAGAGAGAAAGCAGCTAGTCATAATTACTCACCACTGAAACATTATAACGCCCCCAACGACTGAAAGGGCAGGCATGTTTGTTGTGACGGGGTTTCGAACCCGCGACCTTCAGATTACGAGTCGTACGCCTTAACACGCTTGGCCATGCCGGGCCAATTCTATATGAAACTGTTAAAAAGTTAATTATAATAGCAATATCAATAGTTATTTTTAACACTGATTAGATCTATGCTGTCGAACACGATCGCCACACACTGCGAAACGGCTTCTGAACTGTGGCGAATTCGTGCTTTACTTCTAACAGCTATTTTTTAAAATAATTAATTCTATAAACAAATAACTGAAAACCTTATTGTGCATTTTTCTCCACCTCTATATTTATAAAAACACTTTTTTTGTCGTGTGGTAAAATGTTTCGCACATTATTCACACTTTTGGAAATTATAAAAAACTGGGTTAGACTAATATCAACCAAACAACAGTCCTGTTTCTTGTCACGGATGTCTTCCGATAGTCATACAAAACCGTGATCTCATTACTAAACATGCCTGTATAAATATATAATCCACAATGTGCATGATCGGGTTTTATTGTCTAGGTTATCATAATACTAATGTTCTCCAAAGCTAAAAGTCGAATGGCAAAATTAGTTTGAAAGTCTGAAAGTGTCATTCAGTTTTAAATATTGATATTTTTCTTCAATCGACTTTAATCCCTTCTAGATTTGGAGTCAGTCGCTTGGCTATTTTGTATTAGCCAAGAATTTTTACATTCAGTTGGCTGGCCCCGATAGCAACCCTAAAGGACAAACATATTCAATGATGGAGATTCGAACCCGCGATCAGCAGATTTCGAGTCAAGCTCTTAAACCGCTAAGCCAGACCTTCTTTATGTTAATATTAACAAGATATAAAAGCTATTATAATTTCATGCGCGTATTCTCTCTTTTAATGTGTGCGCGTGTTATAATCATTACGCTAAGTATTATTTGTTTGTTTTTGAATTTCGCGTAAAGCTATATAAGTTAGCCGTCCCTAATTTAGCAGTGTAAGACTACAGGGAAGACAGCTAGTCATCACTACTCACCGCCAACTCTTTTACCAACGAATAGTGGGATTGATCGTACATTATAACGCCCTCAAAGCTAAAAGGGCGAGCATGTTAGGTGCGACGGGGATCCGAACCCGCGATCCTCAGATTACGAGTTGAGCGCCTTAACCACCTGGCCATGCTAAGTAAATTTTATTTCAAATTTCATATTAAAGCACAGATATTTAGAGTTCTGACCAAGTACGCTCATAGGAAAAGTACAAGTTCTAATTAGTAACTTAATATTTAATGTACACAATGAAGTGTACCAGTAATCATTGAAGAAAGCATTAGAGCTCTGCAAAATCATTTCCTATTTTCTATGAAGCACATCATACGAATAAAAGCGTGGATTAGGTACAGAACATTGGATTACTGATTACTTCTACCTATTTGATTTCTTTAGGAAAAATCTCTGTACAGGAAAAAGGTACACAGGATAATTGTTAGCTTTTAAAACAACAATTTATCTGTGTTCGTCTCTATACAATAATTACTGAAAGATTAAATCCTCCAGCACACGGGCTTTAAGTTTCAGCTTTAATAAATACCTCGTTGTATTGCATTTGTTACAATCACATGCTGTAGTTTGCACGACACTACAAATAGCGGAGTACGTTTATCTTGAAACGATTTCGGAACTTCACAACGTCGTTACAGTCCATGTCGGCTCGTTTAGTCGATACACTGCATCGTGGAAACAGCTCTGTGGCGAAGTTTCCATTGAAAAAGGATGTATCGTAATTCTATCATATTCAAAACAAACCACCCTTCACTATTAGCTTTATACAATACATCTAGTGTACGAGTGCGAGGATTCTAAGCGCTCACTTGAACAGTTTAATTACACAATATTCTTAATGTAAGATACTCATACCGTTATAAAAATATTTTTGATCGAAGACTTAGAATTTTCAAAACGGAGATATCGTTTCGGAATTAACGACACCGGGAAGAAAAAAAAAAGCCCCAAATTTGGGAACCCAAACAGTCCTGCAATAAATCGTATCCCAAGTTTAGTAAACAGGCAATATTCCACAAACATAAAGGTCCAGAACAAGTGTCATCCACAAACCCCTGGCAACAGAAACAACATAGCCAAAATGAATTTTCGTCTTGGAACAGACAACAGGGTATGGGTTCACCGAGTTTAGACGTCTAGTCTTACAAACTCATCTGTCTCACACGTAAGGGGCCTGGCATGGCCAAGCGCGTAAGGCGTGCGGCTCGTAATCCGAGGGTCGCGGGTTCGCGCCCGCGTCGCGCTAAACATGCTCGCCCTCCCAGCCGTGGGGGCGTTATAATGTGACGGTCAATCCCACTATTCGTTGGTAAAAGAGTAGCCCAAGAGTTGGCGGTGGGTGGTGATGACTAGCTGCCTTCCCTCTAGTCTTACACTGCTAAATTATGGACGACTAGCACAGATAGGCCTCGAGTAGCTTTGTGCGAAATTTCAAAACAAACAAACTCACACGTAAAGTAGCTGGCGAATGAAACGGGTATTATATTGTATATGCAGATATACTGGCCAAGTCTCCAGCCACGGCGCTTATGGATTTTTATGTGATCGGACAATTGAAACAGGCACTACAAAACTACAGTTCTTGTATAATATATGGATTAGGAAAAGCCTCGGGGAAGAATAGAGAGCGCCACATGACAACCTTTAGCACTGGAAACGTTAAACACAACAATCTTGTTAAAAATAACACAAAAACACCAGTAAATATCATATCTGACATTTTGAAATTGAGGATAAAACAAAGTTTATTATGATAATCTCAGACAAGGGCACGTATACATAGTTCGAATAAATGGTTCAATATTAATTATATTATTAATCATCTTATATTTGATTAAAATATATTATCATCTATCATATTATGTAACTGTTTATTTATGGTAAAGTTATTAAAATCTATATGTCGCCGTGCTAATTTTTAAACTGTTGACTATATAGAAAACAACATGCCAGCAACACCCACCGACAACTCTTGAATTACTCTTTATCAACGATTAGAAACTGTCTCTTTTTCACGCAGTCATGGCTGAAAGGTAGCATCTTCGCCATTTGGCCAGATGCTACAAGTTACACACCCAAAGACTTAACTGAATACACAAATTTATATCACGAGCTTAAAGTCAGTCAATAATATCAAAAAAAATGATTATCCATTATAATCAACGTGATACAACCAATCTGATATACTCTCTCTCATTTTGGAATGAACTATCGCCCCTTTAATGACACTCTAAGAAACTATCACCCTCTGGCGATAGTTAATAGTACTAACGCCTATAACGTTATAAATCACGCAATCTGCCGTCCTCCGAGAGTCCCACAAAGGCGTCTTTCTTTGGGTATTACATGCACACGTTAAACACTTCGTTGCTCCCGAGAATGAACGATTCCATCTGGTTTAGGTGCTAACTAGTTTTTTTTTTTTTTTTTACTCGTGTGTTTGCGTATTCGGGAGTAAGTAATACTATATTAGCTTTGACATTAAATAATTATTTCTAATATGGTCTTTGTATAGGTTATTCGTGTCTTATTGCCAATCGGATACGTCGCTCCGAGTTTTAATCTCGCGTGCAAATAGTTGTGATGAACAATCGTTACCTAGACATTAATCAAGCTAATTGACAATCACTTGAGTAAAGAAATCTACTACAAACAAGGAAAACTGTTGAAGGGGGCATCACATAAGATTTTTTATGTTGGTATAAAAAACAATATGGAAAACTTGAGAAAAAAACACAAACTACCTCGGTTAAGCCACAAATTTATTTCACTTACCAAACAATGTTCCATTACAGTACACACAATGTTCCATTATTGTACACACAATGTTTCCTTTTTCACATCGTGCTTTAAACAGAACTAAAATATACGAAATACTAGCTTTACTCTCAACTATCTCTTTAAAATATTTTTAAAATTCTCATCTACTTAAAAATATCACAAAAATAACACTAAAAAACAACGAAATAATGGATCACACTTTGTATGAGACACCCTATACTTTCAACGCATATTACGCAAACACTATGGCTAATACTGGAATATTTTTAAATAGACGATTTGATACGACACGAGATGGGTAAAATTCTTGATTCTAATACTTTAAACATTACTTAAATAAAAAGTCAACACACTAGCACACGTTTTGGCAACATGTGGACCCGTGACTTCTGTGAATGTTAGATCAACAACGTTTTGAATTAATTTGGCTAAGTACCTTTAGTCGCACCTCTGAATCTACTATCAAATTATATAGCACTAATAAAGGGCACAGATTAAGATCTTGTGTGTCTTGAAATTAAATATTTAACCGAAAAATTAATAATTTTGAATAATTTATTTTTAACATTTGATTCCATACAAAAATTGTTATTCACGTAATGTGACACACTTCTAGCATTAAGCGTCCTTACCTTCCAACGGTCAACCAGCGATTACCACCTAATTTTAACTACTTTAAAATTAATATCAGTACATAAACTTCAGTACACATTCACGTAAGAGGCTCTAAAGATATTCAATTTTGTAGACGCATACACACAAAAACAAATAACGTTGAAATTTTATCTGCTAATCATACAGTGCTTTCTTTCTCTCTCTCTAGGTGTTTGGGTATATATATTTCTATACCCAGGAGGATCAGGTACACTAGACCTCTTCCTCCTTCCATTACTTAGTTGGAATGGACTGATTAATACATTTAGAGTAAATACAAAATGGCTGAAGTAATAGCATAACTTTGAATCTGGTCCTTTTCAGGGCAATGTTCATTCATATTGTTCTTTCTTTTTTTAAATAAGTCTAGAACGTAGGTGGCCCGTTTTATTTTAGAACTATTTTATTATTATTTTAAATTTGATTTTTTATCTTAAAGATCTGATGTACAAGTTTAACGGGGAGAGGTGTTTAGGCCTCTCTTCATCATATATGCAATATCTGTCTAGTTCGCATAACAACACATTTTTTCGCCAATTTCTATCAAAATATTTTATTGTACTATGTAGGAGTCTATCTGGTATCGTTTGTGTATTTGAGTAATTGTGCATGAATTTTGAGGAAGTTGTTTTAGGTATTCTGTATGCTGAATTAGTGTATTCTGTAATGTTTGGAGTTTGGTTTGTAATTGTTTTTCACTTACAATAATCCATGCAGGAGCTGCATCGTCTAATGTATGTCTTGTATATTTTAATGATGTTTTCTGGTGTTGTTCCATAGTTTTTACCAGTTAGACTTCTAGCATAGTTTATTTTTCGCCAAATTTTAGTTTTTATGTTATTTACATGTTTTATCCAGGTAAGTTTAAAATCATATGTTAACCCTAAAAATTTTACAGATGTAACAGTCTGGAGTAGCTCTCCGTTCATGTAGATCTGAGGTTGAACTTTTTGATGTTTCGTAGATTTTGAAAATATTACTAATTGTGTCTTCGCTGTGTTTATTTTAATTCTATATTTTTGGCAGTATTCACATAATCCATTTAATTACAGCTGCAAGTTAGTGGCTGCTATTTCTGGTGTAGGGGCACTTTTCCAGATTGCTACATCATCAGCGAATTGTGACGCGTATCCATGGTTTGGGTCTTTAAGTGGCATATTATTTACATACATGATGAAAAGAATAGGACTAACCACCCCTCCTTGAGGGACGCCAGCTTCTGGAGTGAAAAACTCCGAGAAAGTTCCCTCTACGTTTATTCTACATTTTCTATTTTACAAAAAGTTAGATAACCAGCGAATACTTTCTCGACATAGCCCATTTTATACATACGGAACCGAAGACCATTGTGCCATACAGTGTCAAATGCTTTCTCGATATCGAGGAAGCAGGCAACAGTGCATTCTTTTTTTTATTAAAGCTGTTTATTATTGTTTCAGTTAATCTAATTAAATGATCTGTTGTTTGTCTATATTTTCTGAATCCGTTTTGTTCTTTCAGTAATTTTGAACTAATCTCCAAAAATGTGGAGAGTCTGTTACTTATTATTCATTCAAGAATTTTGCCTACACAGCTGGTCAGGTTAATCGGTCGATAACTGTGGTTTATTGGCTGGTTTTCCTTCTTTGTGGAACATTAAAATATTAACTTGCTTACAAGAAACTGGGATGTATCCAGAGTATAGAGATAAATTAAATATGGCTAATAGGTGGTAAAATAATTTGGAGTGCCTTTTCTGAGAAGAATTGTTTGTATTCCATCATTTCCCGGTGCTTTGTTTTTTAAATTTTTGATTGCTTGTTCAAGTTCATTTAGTTTGGTTTTTTTGGTGAGTAGTTGGGTATTGTAGTCATATGTATTATTAGTGTTGCTGTTTAGAATGTTGACTGAAAAATGTGGTTTATATAATTCTATGTTATTTGTTACGTGGTTGTTTATTTATACAGTGCTTTCAGTCTTTTGAAGGATTTGGTTCGAACTTCGCGCAAAGCTACACGAGGCCTATTTGCGCTAGCCGTTAATAATTTAGCAGCGAAAAACTAGAGGGAAGGCAGATAGTCATCACCACCTACTGTCAACTCTTAGGTTATACTTTTAACCAACGAATAGTGGGATTCACGGTCATATTATAACGCTCCCACAGCTGAAAGGAAGAGCATATTTGAGTGGGACGGGGATTCGAACCCTCGACGCTCAGATTGCGAGTCAAAGGAAAACACCAGCTAACAATCACTGTATAACTTTCATAATGTAAATATCCGTGACCACGTTAATGTTTCACTTACACAAAATACAATCACAGACAGAAATACATATCCAATACAACGTTAGATGATGCTATTTAACAGTTCCACCATTTTTACTGTGAGAACATGACTTAAACTTCTTTGCATTCCACAGGTAAAAATGTTTTTGATAAACATTTAACAAAGATATAATACACAACAAACCTCATAGGCAAGCAACGACAAAAACGTTGAGATCAAAACTGAGTCAAACATATTTTGCAAATGATCTGAAAACATCATTGAAAATAAAGTTCAAACACTTTGATATCGTACATGCCGAAGACGTGAATATGAAACATTTGCTAAATTTAATACAGTAATTTTCGCTTTCCTGTTCCTTCCTCATTGAAATACGATTGTCGTTTATATGTAACAAAATAATTTTCTAACACATATAAGTTAGTGCTAACCTGCTACCAGAGAATATATATATATTCCACGTGACATTAGAAACACTATTTAAATTGTCACGTGATAATATCGACCATGTCAGGGCATGAACATAACTAAATTAACTTTCGTGACAGCTTTTCAGAACTTAGGATATATATATTCAAACCAATCAGTATGGCTACCGTAATGTAACACACATCAACTTTCATATCTACAAAATACTGCTTAAACTATTTCTCAGGTCAACCACAAACATTTCCACGGCTTTATTTCAAACAAGTAAACACTTGTTCGATATAACATTTTTTTTTCTTCTAAAATCCTTAATATTTTTATATTCAAACCGGTAAATACAACTTAATTACTTTGTTTTTTTCCAACTACGATTCAACAAATGAGCGTTTTTATTATTACTTACTCGTGTAGTTCTTTACTTAAGTAGTCAGTTTATATAGTTAGTTATGATCAAATAAAAGACAACAACGAGTAGATCCATTAAAAGGGCTATATACAAGTATAAACTGAAATCTAAGTCAGTTTGAGCTGTTTTACTACTCTCATGTCACTCTCATATAGGGGTAGTTGCGAAGATGAAATTCTTTAATAAAGTAACACAATGTAGCTAATTAAATAACAAAGTGCACAAGAAAATGTGGTAAAAAGTTATATTGTAAACATGTTTGGTAACTGTTGAAGTATTAAACAAATAAATGTCAAAATTAATTGTGTCAATGCTGAAAATATATGTTTTAAAAGCTAAAATCAGGTCTAATTAATCACAGAAAGTCAAGCAGAAAACTTCAATTTTTAATTATTATTGAACATTATGTTGAATCAATCATATAAAAGAATGTTTAAGTGTTTGAGTGAACTAAGAAAAATAAATCATAAGACTACAATCACTCAGTAATGTTTAGAAATGCAGAATCAATTTCTTCCAATTTGCTTTATAATTCCCAAAGAAAAAGATAAATCAAATATTACATTGTTGCACATACACACTTGACTGGCACATGTATTTGGTCTTTTGTACTTGTATGAAAACTATTTACTCTAAATACTTACATATACAAAGAAGACTGAATAGTGATATGTTAATTAACAGGTCAATCCTTAGACGTATAGAGATACAAGAATCTTACAATAGTGATATTGTTTGTTTTTTGAATTTCTTGCAAAGCTACATGAGGGCTATCTGAGATAGCCATCCCTAATTTAGCAGTGTAACATTAGAGGGAAGGTACCTAGACATCACCACCCACTGCCAACTTTGGGCTACTCTTTTACCAATAAATAGTGGGATTGGCCATCACATTATAACACCACCATGGCTGAAATGGCGAGCATGTTTTGGTTCAATGGGGATTCGAACCTGTAACCCTCAGATTACGATTCAAATGCCTTAACCCACCTGGCCATGCCGGGCCAAGAATCTTACAACAGTGAATTTTCAAAGACATAGACAAGAGTGTATCTGATCTGTACTACATAAAATGTAGTATATTAGTGGGTGTTCATCTTACAGGAGTGTTTTTAGTAAAGACCACTTCTGTGATCAGCTGTTCATTGATATGAACTTATTATAATTTCATATAGCCTAAAACTGATTTAAATTTAAATTTAAAGTTAAATAAATGCTGATAAGTATACAAGTTATAATATTTGCCAACAAGACTGATACAAACAGTTTCTTTTTTTAATACAAATATATTTTAATATATAAACAATAACACAATTTACAATAATGGTTATTACAAATAATGATTTATATACAAAAGTTTTATAAAGAAACAATATCAAGTCTTCTTTCTAGTCTGGAACATCCTTGATGTTTTATTGAGGGTTCACATTGAGCTAGTTAATTTTGTAATGATGTAAGCACAATTAACTTAACAAGGAGCTAGCTAGCTCTGTATTTTTATTTTGCCACTGAATTTAAATGTTTCATAATATTCAAAATTTAAAAACATTCCAGGTCAAATATTTGAAGTTCCTAATTCAAAGGCATTAACCACAATTATAGCTTCTGAGGTTTGTAGTATGCCAATAGTAGCAAACAAATATAAATATACACTGTCTCTTGGTGCACTGCTTTTGTTACATATATAGGCATGACAATAGTTTCTAGCATTTCATTCTGCACAACAATAATGAGGATACACTAGTGTTTACATACACATACATATTGTGATTTTTACAATATTAATGAATAAACAGGAATTTCACAATACAGACTTAACAATATAAGTTATGTACATTTCTAAACATAAATTTAACTTAAAGAAACACTGGTATTAAAATCCATCCTAATCAGTCTATCATGAAAATCAACTTACACAGAATGTCTTTTTACCAAGGAAAACTGTGGCTGCCAGCCACTGGTAACAGATTACAGAACAACAAAGCCAAGCAGGTTTTTAAGTGTAACAGCAGGGTGTGACCTAATTCAATGAATATGCTCAGCTCAGTTTTCAACTGCTTTAATCATGTGACATGATGTATATCATAACAAATGCCACATAACATCTCAAATGCAAGCAGAAAAACATGTTTATGATGGTACTTAAACAAAAATCATTGATACTGATCCAGTGGTATGTCAAACATATCAGATGTTTCTTTCCTGTTCTAGTATAGAGAGGTGAACGTTTCACTTTCACCTAATGTTTTCAAAAATTTTCACACGTTTTACAGTAATGAAAAAGTTATGGTGTAGTTTGTGGATAACTTGCTGGTTGTAGTTATTTAAACAGATCACTTAATTTCTCTCAAGAAAGAACATAATTTGATACAACATGTGGTTAATACAAAAACATCAAGCATGCAGCAGATTTAGAAAAACACTGGAGACTTACAAGTGTCCTATTTGTATTTATGGAATAACAAGAATGGATATAGGTAGCATGCACATGCTAAGAAAGATTCTGCTGTTGCTTCTCTATATAAATTCATCATGTTCTGTCAGACTAAAATAGGCTTTCCATAAGATCTGAATAAAGATCCAAATATCAGATAGCAGGTAATACTGTCCTATTCCTATCATTTTATTTTGTAGAAAATAAATAAAAACTGCTTTGAATTAAGAGTTATTCTATATAATATCATCTGCATTCCTCCTTTTATTTGTGGTCATGTTTACTGTTATTACCCTTAATGTAAATTAGTAGACTTAAGAACACTAAAGTCTTACTTATATTATTCAAACAGTGAAAGGCCCTGAAAGTGATGTAAAATCTAGGAAACATACTCCTAATATTTGAGAAGTTCTTTGGTTCCTTTAGAGGGGTAACAAGGGGTAAAAGTGCATCTAACATTGTTAATGACCAAACTTAAGAAGAATGTTAAATTTTAATGTTGATAAAAAATATCCTTCAAAACAATATTGAAATAATCTACATTGTTTCAAAGAGTGTGACAATATCTTCATCTTTCTAAACCAGTACAATCACTGAATTTTAAACTAAATGAGGAATTTACAAAAGATCTTGAATTTCAAATTTCTTTAGATGAATGACCTAAATTACAAAACATGTTCAAGCTTTCACTGCAGTAAGAAGTCATTCACTCTTATATTAGATGAAGGTTTTAATAAGGTGGTTAGTCAGTGTATGCATATGTACATTTCAATCTTCAAATCTTGAAATCATATATAAAGCTTAACATTTCAAGGTGGAAAAAAATGCTGATAATACCAATTTAAAGTTCAAATATTTTCTTAAGTACTCTATACAGTATTTTATTGTATACAAATACAATGGGTCAATTAAATGTAATACTGAATTTGTATGTTCTCTACATTTAGAATCAATTGTATAGAATACTAAAGGAAAACAATTAAAAAATGCTAAATCTTGAGAAGTTAATCTTTAAAACAATACTCCTTAACTAGAAAAGCTTCCTCTCTAGAAACCTTACTTTGCTTGATTAAACGTTTACTCTTAAGGCATCTTACTAGAGAAACATGTAGGAAGTTCATATAAAAAAAAATCTCCAAAAGGTATAATTTTCCTGTTATGAAAATGTATTTCTGATAGGTACTTACCTCTTCCAACAAGATTATTCTCATTCAGTGCTGTCCTTTATGTGAACTTTATCTTTAGATATGCCACAAGCCTTATGCTCCTGCCTTGTTGGATGCACTATGTTCATACATGCCTGTCATGCAAATCAACAAGTGTGATCTGTTAATCAATAGTAGCATGGCAGATTCATGTGATGTATGAAACTTTCTCTACACTACTCTACCAAACCTTAACTTCAAGGTTTGGCAGAAGATGAGAGCACTAGAGAGTGGAGGGTATGTGTGAGAGAAAGAACAATGAAAGAAATAGATCTGGAGATCAGAAGAAGGGAAATGCATCACTTCTGAGCCAGGTACACTCTTTACCTATGTGTAGATTGGGTAAGGCACAAAAGTGGAAACTGTGAGGTGTAAAGTGAACCATACTCGGTATGTCAATTACATTCAACACATTATTGCAGAGTAAGATGAGGATTATACTGTCTTGACCTCAAACCCATGAATCAGGGATTAAGATCCACACTTACTTCATGAAAATCATTACTTATATATAGATCCAGGAATTGACAAAGTATCAAAAGGATGTCTGTCACATGCAGTCAACACCCTGAAACATGGCACAGGCCAGCATCACCCACAGATAATAGCATCTATATAGGAAGAGAATGAAGGATGGTCAAAAATAGCATCAGAACAATCCCACATACTTTCAATGTGACCAAAGACACAGATAGAGTAACTGGTGGAAGAGGATGGACAATTAGAACCTGAGTTGGGGCTTATGTTGATTGGGAGACCTCATCCTCCCTTTGCACAAAAGTTGGTTCCCAGTGTAGAGGTTTTGGATTACAGTGAATCAAGCAATATAAGTCCTAACTGTAATTGTGATGATTCAACTCTAACAAAGTACGTCAGGAAGCCACATCAACCAGTAAAGTGACAACTCAACTTCAGTGTTTGCATAAAAGAAATCATGAAACCAAGTTATCCCATAAGGTGATGTCTTAACTTCTGTGGTTCTATAAATGGTGTCAAAAGGTCATGTCATCAAGTAAAAAGATGGATCAACTCCAGTTTGTATTCATGTAAATGTGATCATTGACATCGACAAGCTGAGAAGAGAAGAAAATATGTTTTAAGGGGTTAATAATAACAATAGTGGTTCAAATGTAGGTAATGTAAGATTATGGAGGAGCACATTAATATCCCAATTCAGAAGAGTGAGATGCATTAGAGCACGATAAGAACAGGGGAGGTGAAAATCCCATAGTACTGGGAAAAAATGTAAGGTATGAGATACAGCCATCTTATATCTGAAAAACAAAGAAATTGAAAACCTATGATTAGGGAGCCAGGAGGAAGATTCTGCCACACAAGCTGCAAAAAATTCCCAATTAGCAGACCAGCAGCAGAAGACTTTCCACTTATACTGATATACCATCATGGAAGACTGACATATGGAATTAGCTAACAAGGAAGCAACTCAGTATGTGAAACTGGATCATCTTGCCAATGACCGTACAAAAGCCAGACATGAAGACTGTGATGGAGAATATGGAATTGAGACTGACAAAGAAGGGAGGGCAAAAGTGGAAGAGTTACAGGTGGTGATAGAAGCAGATACTGTAAGCAGGGAAACCAAGGTTGCAATGGCCAATAGGGTGCTATCAGGAGGGCTCAACAAGGAGTAGAGTGGACAAGAAAAAATCACCCAATGAAGCAATGAAATGGGAGGGTACATACAAAGGTATTTGTGTAACCAACACTTGGTGAAGAAACTGACTGCCAAAAGAATGCAGCACAGATGACCAAAAGAGAGGCAACTTGGTATTGAGGCCTGTAGCCAAAGTATCCAATTGGGAAAAATCCTCACTGATGGCAAAGGTCTTTGAAAATTCTGTTCCAGGTGTGAAAGATGATCAGTGACTAGACTGAAAGCACCTGGATGGTGAACTCATTCGATTGCTTGCTGCAAAAGCAAATCTCAAGCTACCTCTGACAACCACTGACAGGTTATGAGATCTTGAGAAGGTTGAAAGGAAACAGGGCAAGGAGAACAAAACTGGATAACAAATCCTTCTGACAGAATCCAAGGAAGGTAGTGGAAAGAGAATACCAAGCAATGTTCCACTGTTTGTGAAGTGCCCATTGCACGGATCTCCTACGGGCACAGCCAAAAGGGATCAGTGCAGTCATGGGTGACCACTTTTCCAAGAGCAACAGAACCCCACACAGTTTGGTTCTCAAGGGCATTGGAATTAAAGGTTTCATGAAACAAAGATGTAAAGGAGAAGTCTCAGTGTGACTGATAGTGGTGTTGATTTTAAAAGACCCCCACAACTGATGAGATACTGAGTGGGTCAAAGGAATGACTTTTCCAATTTCATTAACCACCTCACCCAAGCTGCCAAGGAAAGGAGCTAATGAGTAGGGTAGACTGATCCCTGCTTCAAATGAGCCAGTCGTTCATGTAATAATGAAATTACATCCCTCAAGCATGAATATGGCAAGCAAAAGCATGAACTATGAGAAAAAACACAAAAGGAACCAAGGCAAAGCCAAAGGGGAGAGCCAAAAATTCATAAACCACCATGAAATATATAAACCATGCTATTGGGATGTGAAGGTAAGCACTGGAGACATCCATTTCTGTTAACCACAACCCTGGGGAAAATGCCAATCTCAGGGTGAGAAAAGACTCCATGGTGAATTTTAGGAATGAGATAAAACAGTTTAGGTGAGATAAATGGATGACTGGCTGCTATTCTTCAGTTTTCTTGGCAGCAAAAAACATGGAGGGACAGTAAACCAGTTCAACTGCTAGCTGCAAAAGCAAATTTTGAATCACTCCTGACAAATGCTGGAAGGTCACAGGATCTCGAGGAGGAGGAAAAAAATACAGCAAAGAGAAACATGAGGTAGAAAACAAAATTTAAGACAATATCCTTCTTACAGAATCTGTGTCACCCACTGATCATTATGGAGGGTTTGCCAATAAGGAAGGAGTTCAAATAGTCAAGCTCCCATGAGACCTGGTCACACAGGATTGTAACTGGTCCTTG
The DNA here is from genome assembly GCF_004210375.1 of Tachypleus tridentatus. NCBI lineage: Eukaryota > Metazoa > Arthropoda > Merostomata > Xiphosura > Limulidae > Tachypleus > Tachypleus tridentatus. The sequence goes on along the minus strand of NC_134825.1, from coordinate 52,161,279 downwards.
TAGCAATGAACATTATGTCATCATGGAATTCGATAGAAAGAAGTACCCAGATTAAAAGTAATGTGTAGGGGTTGGGAGAATGATAAACAGGAATAGGTGGCATATAAAGCTCTGACCAAGACAAATGGGCTACAAAAGTCATAAGGGTGGGTTTCTAGTGGGCTGATATCCCCAGAGGCTTGACATTTTCAAAGACTGTAAAAGACATAGCATCTCAGAAAAGGTCCAAGACACAAGTCTCTAAGATATGTATAGGATAAATTGACTTAAGCAAATACTGTCTCTACTTAGAAAATCCCAACAAAAAATGAAATCGCATATGTAGCATCAGAGCTGTGGGTGAAATGAGGGCTAATGTGGAGGAGAAATGGTGAAGGATATCTGCAAAATCCCTGAAGTCTGTGGAGAGCCTCAAATAGAAAATATATGGAAGAAATTTACTTCAGAGGTTTAGTTAGGGTAAGACAAAGGGAAGAATACTGGGCATTGGTAAAGCTAAAATTAACTTCAGAAATTACACCCTAAATAGGTAATAATGAACCTGAAACTGCTGATCCAAAAACATGGTCTACATGATGGTAAGAAAGGGTGCATTAATAAGAAGACCTTGGGGTCATGACCTGTTAATTCCCACACTTAATTGTGAGACAAATTGATCTTCATGTACCCCAATATGGGTATATATGTTTGTTATGAGACATTTCTATCCTCAGAGCCATGAGTGCATTTGCAATGATACCACTCATATTAGTACGATTATTTCTACTTTTTTAAGTATTATGCTGGAATAACATTGAGTTGTTAGATGTCAGTCAATCATAGTGGTAATTATCAACAATACTTTTTTCACATAATGGAGGAGGAGTAATCCTATAATAACAATATTTTATTCCCCTTTTAATTGTTTCTGTAATTGTTTACAATGCTATTCATTGACTGAAAGACCACCTTAGATAAATCACCATTGGCTTTAGACTTTACTATGCTATAATGGCTCTGAAGTGACCCTATAACTACTTTATTCTTTCTAATATGGCTGTATAATTGTGATATTACAAACCACTATTTGTTTAATGGTTTTAAAATTTGATTATCTGATTACTTTATAGTTATGGTATATAATGTTATCTCATTTTGATCAGAAGATATTAATAATGATATTAAAAACATTTATCTGCTTTATGTTTTACTACAACACGGCTGTGTAACCACTTGATTTTTGCTTTACACAGAATTAATATGTTAGGATGAACATATTAAACCATGAACTCTTTTTTTTTTATTCAGAATTTATTCTATTATCTAATTAGTGATGTATACAACCACAAAATATTCCTGAAATTAGTCATTTTCAGGGATTCACCAAATGTTTGGTTACTATTTTGATGATTACTGGTCAAACATTAGAAACAAATTAGAAAATATACACTTTATGGTTTATTCAATTCCAAGGATTTTCCACTAAAAGAAAAAAAACTATTTACTGATGAACAAGGAATGCAGTATCTGTATACTAATGAGGACTCATAGCTTCAGCTTTTGTAAACATAGTGTATAATAAAACATGCCAAAATAAAAATAATTATTTTGTTTCATAAAATAAAGACTGTACACTAACATATAAATATATGTCTGTATATTCAGTTTTAATTCTCTACTGTAAAATATGTGTACTTTACATGATAAATAGGAGTATATTTTATTTTTTCCTAATTATAAAATAAGTTTAAACTAGGAATTGTATTTTTACATCATGATTACTTAATATGTTCTAATCATAATTTCAATAACAAAATAATCAATATTTTTGTTAATGTTAGCCAAAGAAATAATAAATTGCAATTGTCTACACATACTCTGTGATTTCTAGCATTTCTTTATTGCTAGAAAGACAAAGTTAACTTTTTTCTTTCAGGTTTAATCACAAGAAAATTTATAATAGTTTACAAATAATTATTCCTTCAACAGTACAGTGGCTCATGAAGACTTACATAATTGAAGTAAATCTTTATCCAATAATCAACTAACGTTTTCTAATCTAAATAACTTTTCAAGCTCAACTTTATCCAATAATCCTGAAGGAAATGGCAAATATTGCTTAAGCCTGAATGTTTTAAAAGTTTATTGTAAATGTCTGATGTGGGTTTAAGTTTCATATAAAAGTAATATTTGTGTTGTTTGTTCTCATCTTAGGTCATCATCAGATGTTTTCATCTTCATAAGTTAAATCCATTAGTAAACCTATAGTGAACCTGCACAATCATTCTTCAACTACAGAACATTGTGCAAAGAACATGAAATTTGATTTAATTGCAACGTGTATTTATTATAAGACACTTGTACCAGAGAGATTTCTCCTTAGGTAAAACAGCCATAATTTCCACCAAGATACACTTGCTGACTCAAATTATTCCAAGCCATTCAGCACACAAAAATTACTTCCAGATTAAGACTTCAACCCTAGGCTTCAGTTTATTAAATATAATAAGCTTCTATCTCCAACTTAAGAAATGGGTATTCAGAACTCAGAAAAAATTTAAAGGTATGAACTTAGAACTTACCCTACATTTATGTTGAAGGGTTTCCATGTGTCTCTTATCACAATCTTTTTGATGATGTGTCTTTATCTTTGAACTGGATGAATCCTCTGTTTTTCTTGATGATGTGGAAAGCTCTTTAGTAGGGACAAGTTTCTGTAACCATCCTCTCTTATGCAACCGAAACTCCATAACACTACACCTCATTATGTCACAGAAGTCAGCCAAGCACACTGCATCTTCTGTCTATAATACAATAATAAAAATATCAAAGCCATTGAAATCCATTATATAGATGTATTTAAAGTTCAGCCACCATTTGCCATTCATTTCACTTGTACTGAATAGTATATGTAAATGTGTATTACACAGCAAAAGTATTAAATATACACGCACACAAAAAAAGATTTTAATGAAATTTGCATTTGCTAAGCAATAATATCTTCCAAATGCTTGAACAAGATTAAATGATTTTTTTATTTGCTATCACTGTTTTATCAGACATGCCCCCATTACTGTGCTTAATAATAATTTATATTTCAATTTTTATTATGTTACAAGGTATAGGTTTCATTTATATGTTTTAGAGTCGTATGATTGGTCTGAAGTAATATACTTAACAAAGAGAGACATTTCATAGATCCTTCTAGAAGACAATTAAATATATTTTAAATATTAATGACTGGGATGAAGGTAAAATAATTAATGGTTTCATTATAATATTCTTGAGTGGATGTTATTTTGTAAATCTTGTTAAAATTATTAGACAATTCTTGATTATTTCTAAAAAATTAGTTAATTAGGGAAATACACTAATACAGAAAATGCCAGTTCTCTTCAAAAGAATTATTTGAAACCTAAATGAGCCTTGAAAATTGCTTATCTTTGTATACAGATAAATTATTCACAAAATGTGAATTTAAACAAAAAATGAAATTGTTTTTATCAGAATAAAACATTATAGGTACAAGCTATACAAATTATTGTTAAATCAGTATTTTCCACTGAGTCTGCAGTATAGAAATAATGCAGAAACTTGTATGTTCTGGCTAGGAAAGACAGAAGGCTACCTGGACATGTGCCTTGTCAGGGACTGTAACATGAGTGTCATCCCAATGGGCAGCCAATCTTTCCTCACAGTGGAACTTCTGACCACAAGCTGGACATGTCCATTCATTGTGCTCTGAATCAGTGATCTCATCAGGCCACCAAAATACATCTCGTTGTTTGTGGAAAGGACAGTCTAATGGTAGTGATACTCTGTACTTACTGAGGACAGGAAGTACTTTCTAAAATACATAAAATAATGAAGCATTAGTTATGACGTTTTTATAGATATTATGTAAACATTTTCTAAAACACCAAATGACTTTGATAAATTACTTTATTGTTTGGGCACCAAAAAATGTATCACACAATGATGATTTAATATTCTGTTGTATAAGTAAACTTTACTTTTTGAAAAACACACCATTAAAAATACAAGTGAGACAAGACCAACTTTCCAAAATTATCATCTATATTTCATTCTTTTAATTATAAATTGATGTAAATAAAGTTTCACTAAAAGTATTTCCCACCACCACTCTAGTACTTAGTAATATAATGCATCAGTTATTCTATTAAATAAAACCAGCTACTTCTCCATTACAGTTCGAAGTTATTTCTGTAAAAGTTGTATTAAGTTATATGAAATTCACTCACACCTTATGGAAACTAGCATATTTCATGAATTTAAGACTGCACCCTGTAAAAACCATTGAATTCTAAAACATGTTATTCCTTCTTCTAAAAAGATATATTAAGTTTAATGCATATCAACCATACCCTGTAGAATTTATATTACATTTAATGAAAATTACCTCCTACTGTGTGTGTATTATACTCACAACCTAACTGAAACAGCATGAATTGCATGTTAATTTACTATTACAAAAAGTTTTGCAAATTCAAAAACATTGAAAACTTTTGTATACAATTATTCAAATTCTCCCAAAAATGCTAAAAGTTTCTTATCTGATCTTTGAATAATTTTATGATTTACTACTTGTGTTAATAACAGATAGAAAAAAACAATGAAAACTGTTCCAAAAATTTATTTTTAATAAAAAAATATTCTTCATTTTATGCATGAAAATGCTCGATACATTTTAAATGAATACAAAAACAATGTCATCTTTTCTGAGAATGGAGTATTTCCCTTTCCAACACTATCATGTAGAACTATGTAAAATGGTCTCTACAACACAGCAATTAAAATCAACCATTTGTCACTGAATTAATAAAAACATTTTACCTTTTGTATTATATTGCGTACAATTCGTGATTTTTCTCTTGAACATGAAATTGTGGTAGTTGAAGGTCCATTCCATCCGACATGTGACAACAGTAGTAAGATTACTACCTGTAAATTAATATACAAATATCAGTTACTGTAAATTAATACATACACATGGTAGCAATAAACCATCGTAAAGTGCTACTAACTTTAAGGTAACATAAAATAATGGTTTTCATATGATAAAACAACTATTTATAAAAAGTGTTATAAAAGCATTAATAGGTGTATAATTTAGCTAATCCAAGCTAGATGAAACTACAAGAAGGCACAATGTATTAAATGAGTTTGACATTTAAAAATATTACATTAAGTTATAAACATGGAAATTGTAGTGACATAACTGTCATCAATCTTTCAATGCAAATGTCAAAATATTTTAAAGTAAGATTTTGGAAAAAAAAGTATTTGAAGACAGTGTATTCCCTTTAAACCACTTTTAGATTTGTATAATATACAGTACTGTACAAAAGTGTTGTAGCAAGATAATATTTTGTCATTCTTTCCATTTTATGGGACTAATTCTTCCATGCCATAACAGAATGTAAATTTCAACACTATGGTAATGTTTCATTTATTCCTATTGACAGCTGAATGAATCAGGGTGAGAATAGTTATCATTCTTTAGAATTTCCATGTACTTGTACCATGGGCATGTCATTAGGGTTCTGCTTGAATGAACATACTCAAACTTAGGGTCTGACATAACTGTCACGATACCCTATACAGTGCCTTAATATAGAAAGAAATTATAACATGGTACCAGTGATAATACATCAATTTAATAGCACTCCACAAATAAACTTTGATAAAACCAGTGTTTAACTCTATATTTTTGATTTTGTTGTCATGCCACAACCCATAAAGTGTAATCCTGTTTGGACTCTCTGACTGTCAAGTACATCCTAGATCATGAGATCAAGACATGTGAATTTCAAAATATGAAAGGAAGAGACAGAACACTTAAACTCAATGATATTGATGTTATGTATCTTCATTTCTACAGCATTCTATACAGAAGGGAGAGACTACCACTGATTTTAAACGAGATAAAGGACCATGTAAAGTGTCCAGATCTATAGCATCACAAAGACTCAACAAGAATGGAATATTTGATTGTGCAGCAGTTAAAAAACAACCTTTATTCAATCTTCAAATATTGTCAAGAGACCGGAGTTTACTAAAACGTACAAAAAAGGTACTGTTGATCAATCCAATTTTGGGTTATTTGGTTCAAAGCATGTGTTGTACATCTGTGGAAGAAACTTATCTCCTAGACAATGCCTATCATGACATGGGGGAGACAGCATGATGACTTGGGGATGATTCTCCTCTGAGGTGACAGAAGATATTTCCAAAATAGATGGAATAATGGACCAGCACAAGTACTATCAGATAGTGATCCATCATGGTATACCTCAACAGTTTGAATATTATTGGTAAATGATTGTACTACCAAGAAGATAATGATCTTAAACATTTATCCAACCTACGCAGAAATAACTTAGTTAAGGAAGAAGCTGCTGTAGTCATTCAAATGATGCAATGGATATCTCGCAAAACCCAAGTATCAACCCAAATGAACAGATTTGGGACATAACTGATCAAAAACTGTTTGCTAAACTCAAGCACTTCCACTGAATTTCTCTTGTACTAAATATAAAGATTAATAAAATTTTGATGTTTCACCTGTTCTTCACCTTTAATTATCTTTCAAAAGAAGCTCCAAATCTAATTTTTAACTTTGTCCTAACACTTTTGCACAGTACTGTATAAGTGACCAATAAATACCTAATTTACATTTGGAATAATATTATTGATGCAGCTTATAATAATAGTACAGAACTAACTAGAATTCCAAAATTAATCATAGTATATTTGTATAATTGTAAGTGAAAGTGAAATATGTTAGTTAATGAAAGAATGCTGAGCATAAATGGATGAATTGTTTTAATTAAACTATATATATAAAAATAATAATGTAGAATATGCAGGGTCTATTGCTTAAATGTTTTTAAACTGGCAATATGAATAATAAATACCAATTTTTTAAACTGAATTTCAGTATGTTCATTAACCCTTTCTAACAGAAGTTTCAAATTTATCCCCTCTATCATACTTTATACCTATTTAACCAAACACCAATTTCCATAATAAGTTATAATGCAAATAGACATATCAATGAATATGTTCTAACAAGAGCTTATATTAATTTCTAATATGACATAAAAGAGTAAAAACTATCTAAAAATATATTTTATCAACTCAAGAATATTTCAATTTGTTTGAAATTGTATCAAATCAATATAACTCAGAATGTACGTAAATTCTGAACACAAAAATTAAAACTTCAAAGACATTTGCCTTTTAATTTAACGAGAAAAGTAATAAACTTTGAATAAGAATTTTAAATAGTTTTCATCACTCTACTTTTAACTGTGTTATAAACAAATTTTAACAGGAATTTTTTTTAGATTTATAATATTATATGATTAGATATGCTAGCACTGATAAGTACAGAACTATATCAATTAAGGACAAATGATAATTATCTGTAAGGACCTAAAATAAGCTATTTTATATTACCAAAAGTGCACAGACATAGTGTCAGGTACTAACACTTATGACTTTTTGTCTTTAGATCTAAGTTAATGATTATAATTTGTACTAAATATAGTTCCAATTATGACTTTTTTAAATACATACCTGAAAATTAATTATCACAAATAAGATAAAAAACACATACAACTAGTTACTTCACAAATAAATAAGAATAGAAAGCACTGGGACACTGTACAGAGCCTTGATATGAAGTGGTTTAGAGGAAGGGGAAATGACAAATTTATCTTTTACAAAATAAAGAAAATTTACTTATTGAGCTTACAATGCATTTGACAAATATTACCTATAAAAGTTCATGAAATTTAGAAGTGGTTACATATTTTAAAACATTCTATATCTGGCTTTAAATCTAAACACTGTGGAACTATTTATGTAAAGTTTGTTCTTTAGCATAAAGCAACACAGTGAACTATCAGCATTTTATCAATGTGAAGAATGGAACATTATATTTTTGCATTGTAAGCCTGTAATTTCAAGTCTTGGCCATCGGAAAAACTTGTATATAAAAAAAAAGGCAATATTCTGATATAATAGTTTTGAATTAAGCTTATAAATGATATTACAAGGAGAAAATACAGGTTATTAAATTATTGTTTACACACCATGAAACATTTATATATGATCACATACCGAATATGTGTACAGTGTATTCAAGTCTAAATTTAATATCACTAGATAAGGTTAAGGTCTTGGTAACTAGAGAATGCTTTTTATTCAATGTATAGTAGCTCACAGAATGGCTCCAAGCTTTTTACATCGTACCAATTTCTAGTTTATAGATGCATCACCTCTTGAACAATTTGAGACCTAATCACAGCTGGGGGTTAAGGAGGTCTAACCTTTTTGATTGAAGTATTTGTCCATATGAAAGGTTTAATTTACTCTAATATAGCCTAAAAGAATATGAGGGTAAAATGATAGAAATCCTGGTAAGTAATAGAACTGAATCAGGAATATGTGCACACCATGCTTGGTACTGATGGCACAAAAAAAGAAAAATAAAGAAAAAAAAAAGTCTCATAGATTAATTTACTCTAATCCTGCCTAAAATAATTTCAAATGCTGTGGCTACTGAAAATTCCTTTGAGTTTAGTTTATAAAACAAAAACAGGATACTTTATTTTTTGCAATATTACATTAACTTGCACCCTTTACAAATGTTTTCACTACTATACCTGAGTGTATGCAAAACAAACACCAATAACATTTAGGTGCTGGAAGTCATTTTCTTATTTTCTTAAATATTTCAATTAATTTCAAAACAGTGAGTATTACTTATTTTACATGTTCTGGATACATAAAAATAACTTGTGACACAAAGTATTACTTTATTAAAAAAACAGAAAATTGTGTAATCTATCCATTGTTTGTTTGGAAACCAAAAGCTCTTTATTTTATTTTGAAAAATCCTGCAACAATGCAGGGGTTACATTTAAATGATTTACAGATTTTGCAAGCCACAGAAATTAATTCATTCATTTCTGTAAATAATGAACTTTTGAATCAAAACAAAAGGCTATATATTTTTATGTTAAAGACAGATTGATATATAGTTTAAACAAAAATAAACACCTGAGTTTATTCCAAAAAATCAGTGCAATTTTTTAAAAAGTATTTTAATGCAAAGACAACCCTAATAACAGACAAACATAAATTTTTTGTATTATTCTGAATTCTTTCTAGAGTAACTTAATTTTACAGATGACAACAGATAATTAAAACTACACTTTTCTCATTCAAATCAAACTTTGTGAAGTATAAGATAATCTATATATATAATGGTACTAAACTTGGTTATTTCTAAATGTGTTGAGATATAGCATTACAGAATGACTTAGGTGAATTAGTAAGCTTGGTAAATACTTGAAACAAGCACAATGTAATGACCTTGATCATCATAATTTAATCACACATTTAATATAGATTGAAACTAAGTCAACAGCATAACTGGAGAAGAGAGTTTTCAAATAGTGGTGGGTAAGTCTCTCAAACTATCATAGCACTATACTGTAGCTATTTTTAAAGCTAACGGAGCTTTATTGTGTGTATGCGTGCATGCGTGCATATATGTATGATCCTGGGAATCTAAGGTCTATCTTACAGAGATAGATTAAGATCTTTTACAATATTTTCTCTTAAGAGATGAAACTTAACATCTGAACCTATTGAAGCTTAAAAGATTTCTACTGTTCTGAAGACAATAAGTTGAAAAAAGCATCAGTGGGAACTGACATATGAAGTTTTCAGTGAGGATGATTTCCTGAAAAACTGGGAATAGATTTAAATTTTTTGCATTTCTTAAGAGTGGGTGTGAAAATATTACCTTTAGGACCAAATGCTCTTGTTTATATATCATGATACATAACTGCATAGTAATAAATCACATTAAAATAAATCTCTCGCTGTGGAATCACTGATGAAAAATTTTAACATTCACATTTAGGAATTATAAAATTGATATGAAACTACAGCCCCTGTTTAAGTTAATAGACTAATGTTGCTTGATTTTTAAAATTTTGATTTAGTTGTTTATAGAAACTTACTTATGATACATTCATCACATACTGGAGAATAAGTATGTTTCACAACACTCAAAGTACAGAACCATAGTAGCACTTTAGTAGTCTAAAAAAACTATGAAATTATAAATTAAAAATCTGGTTTTCACTATAGTTGTCTGCATAAGAACAATGACAAAGAAATAACTATTGTACAAGTCCTTAAGAAAACTGAAAGGGCCTTGTTCATAATATACTGACACTTTTCTTGGTACAGGAAAGTATATAGTTTTAGTACAGCATAAAGTTTATAAAAGATAAATTATCTAAAAACTGAATGAACATGTTCCTAAAACTGCACCTCTTGATGATATACTCTTGCATTTCCATTTTCAGTCATTTCATGATAACTATTCTAGAACATTTCATTTATCATTGCAGTTAAATAAAGAATGATGTTCATGTATTTTCTTATTTAATTACTGAAAACTTTCATTAATTATATTAGATTTTATTCCATCAGCTGAATCTTTTTTTTTTTTTTACAAAGGATATGAAATGATAAAAGATAAAAAAGATGGCAAAGATGTTTGTTGTTAGCTGCAGCCAAATTATTACTATATGTGTGAAATTCATAATTTTATTTCAAAAAGTACAGATAGAAGTTGCAGTTTAATTATAATTTGATATTTCAATCAAAAAAATGTATATTTTATCATACATGAAGTTTACAGTCAATTTTACTGTTTTTATGTTTTTATCTGTTTAACAGGTATTTTTAGTGATGTATTAAGCTGTTTGAATTTTTTTTCTACACTCACTAAGTGCAACTCTGAATACTGCTAAACAGAAGGCAACACTAGTGATATAATCTTATTTTCTACATATTTTGAATAAAGGCAAAGCTACCAGTTTTTAATTAAAAATTTATTAGTAACTTCTTAAAAGAAACTCAATTTAAATTTTATAAAGAATAGGATTTCACTTTTAGACGATAAAAGTTAAAATGAATCATTTTAATTATCAGATTTTAATCTAATTCTTATGGTTTTATAGAATATTTATTAAATAAATTGAAATAGTTAAAATTCAAATGATTATTTATTTGTAACAAAAAGTTGCTTGGTTTTCTCATTTTATTTAATTTCGGTCAACATATTCTGCAAAAAATGTGCAATGAGTTTGATGTTTTCTGTGTACCATATTGTGGCCAGTGGCCATTCCTATATAGTCCTTTGAGCAAGTTATGCTTATTAATCACTCTTGTACTATTAAAAATGTTTATTTCTGACATTTCTTGTCCATTTTAGTGAGGAGAACATGATAGACCCAAGGGTACAAAAAATCAGGAATGATCAGTATAAATTTAAACAATGTTCACTCAAACAAATTTTTGTTTTCAGATAGTAATAAAATGTCCTTAGCATTCTAGGTTGTGTGATATAATCCACTAAGAATCTGATTGTTCTTTTTGTGCATAAGTCTCATGTGCTTATACTTACAAGGCTGTTGTAATAATCTGCAATTACTTGCCTACATTATTCCTGGATGTAACCAAAAACATGGTGGCCACCACACTGCTGCACTTTTTAACATAATGTAACATATTAATTACTTGTACATTATAAAATCTAGTCTTTAAAGATTCAATATATAGTTTGCTTTGTGAAAAAAGCTGCAGAAATGATACGAGAAAAACTGCATATCCTATTAAATGATCTTCAAACTTTATTAGTCAGATATTTAACATGGGTTAACGAAGCATCTACTAAACCTCTAAAATACTATAACATCTTTTCTAACTGACATAAAGCCATAATTCAAAGTGATATAGAATATACTTATATATATATAAATACACACATTACTGGCTCTGAGATTTTGTAGATTTGTTATTTTTTTGTAAAGTCTTTAAAGCATCTAATATAAATGATAAATAACTGTACTTATGTTACATAAACTGTAAGATGTGATTACTGTTTTTATTTTGAAAGATGTGTACTATAACTCAATTACCTTCAAATTATAAATTAACAAAAACATTTCATTGCAGAAAAAATCCACACCAAGCATCAACTTCAAATACAAATTTACTAATGATTTCTTAATCAGTAAGTACAGTAAGCTTATACCATTTCTGCCCTGGAACTTGATCTAAATTTATACTGTTTCAAGAAATACCATAAACTCATTAGGCTCATGATGAATTAATTTAATATTTAAACTTATAGCTCTGAAATTTTAAAATGAAATGCAAGTAGGCTAATTAAAGAAACAGGATTCTGTAAGTGAGGAGGTGAAGATGGCAGAGAGGCTCTGGGCAATGATGCTTTTTTAAGGTTGAATGGAACAAAACTTACAGAAGTTTAACTACGAAATTGTAAAGGCTAACACGAGGCTGTACAATGTTTTGTCAATGAGGTTTTCCTCTTGAAAGCAAAAAATTCTAAGCGATTGAAATATTACTAAACCTTTTAGTGAAAGTTTCAGGGGAGGCACTGCTTCCTTGCTATTTTATACAGGGTATAGGATAAGCCTAACTAGCAAACCAAGGTTTAGACAATTAAAGCAGTAGTTATAGACACGAAGTCGGTACTGAAGATTATTAATAAAATTACTATTGAATAGCCAATGCCAGCGATTACGCCTGGTGACACGCTGAGTAACACTAACATTGTACTAACGATAGTTTGATGCTAAAACTTTTTAATTTGCGATATTAGATAATCAGGGTTGTGCGTATATTGAAAGCTTACCTCTGCAAAAATATATTTGCGGTGCATTAACTTGGTTTCTCAATCAAAATTACAACAAAATAATAAATATTCAACATTTCTTCTCACAACCGCAATGGAGAGCAGGTGTCTCTATCACTAGCGTTACAAAGGCGGCATCTGTTGGTTAAAAGCAACGAGAAAATGCGACAAGAAAATTGTGCATATATAATTTAATAAACAAATACTCTTATAATGCGCAATAAAAGCTGGATTTATAAGTTTATCATGTTTTTTTTTAAAATCAAAGATAATTGTTAAGCATACGTTCAAATGTTGAAAAAATAATAATTAATTGTTTTTACGATTTTATAATACTCATTCATCCTTTACACAACAGCACTCAGTCCTCGGAGTGATAAACCTAAAGATACTTTAACTGTTGAAATCATCCGGTTGAAAGAAATTACAACATATTTTATTTCATGATTTAAAATAAGTGAATTCCATTGAACATATAATTTTAAGTTTTGAAATTGTCTCGATACGTTGTAAAATATGATCAATTGCGAAAACATTGTTTATTTGGAATTAAGCACTAAGCTACACAATGAGCTATATGTGCTTTACCCATTACGGGTGTCGAAATACGGATTCCAGCGGTGTGAGTCTGCAAACATACCACTGTGCCACTAAGGGGCTAATTCGTGAAAAGAAAAACTGTTTCCATCACGCAAAGGAGAGGTTACCACCATCAATGCTCCCTAGTGACACAGTGGTATGACTTCGGACTTACAGAGTTATAAAACAGGTTCGATACTCGTGGTGGGTAGAGCATAGAAAACCCGTCGTGTAGTTTTGTGCTTAATTACAAATAAATAAACAAGATGCCATCAATAGGTCATTTAGTCCCATACTATTTGAGGGCAACATAGTAAATGGGACATGTGAGAAGATTACACTTCTGTATTTCGGTGCTGAACACAAAAGAGACAATGACAAAAAATACATAATGGGACCTTTCAACCTATTTGAACAACTGTTTTAGAAGTTCCATAATGTACATATGAGCTGATGTTTTAATTTTCAGAACTTGATTCATTTATATACTCATTTTAATTACATTTCCTGCAAAATAGCGTTGGTAATCTCTTTGATAAAATTCACGTACATTAAGAATGTATTTTAAAATTACCAATCCTAAATATATGATTTAATTGTTGCTGTGGTTAGTAGCCTACATGATCACCTAAATCTAATTTTTAATGAGTAAGTATTTTTTAAATTTAAATATTAATCGTTAACTAGTTTTATCTTACATTTTCGCTACTTATCTGTTGCTGTTTTCAAGGTTCTGAGGAAAAATAATTTTATTTTGTTAGTGGCCTTGGTTCAGTCCCTGGTTTTGTTAATGAAATCTGGTGTATTTCCATCAGCAGGAGTCAGGCTTTGCTGACTTATATGGTAGATTGACTGCAGCACATTAGCAGCTGTAGGGAGGATAAAAACTAGTTATAATAAGTAAGGGCAACAATATTCATTTAATAAGGCACTGAAGACTGGAGTCGTGGTGAAAAAGAGATACCTCAAAAGGGTATTATCATTGTCAAAAACGTGGGTTGGCAAAATTAAAATAATGAGGTTCTTTTGGTGATTTTCAAGCACTCTGGCAAGGAAAACTTCAAAACACAATTTGTACTTTGAGTGATAATCATATAACCGTAAAACAAAAGATGAACAAAACATTTGTTATTTGAATACAACTAGGAAAAATATAAAGTTTTCACAATAAAATAACATCCCTGGAGTGAAATGTTATTTTATTAAAAGCTTTTGTGCAAGCTCATAAAAATAAAATTTAAGATCCATTAAGAATTTGATAAGCAGAAAAGCATGTTTTTTATGCCTCTTTAGAAATTTTTAAATAATATTATTTATTAACAGAGAAAGAGGTTGCCTCACATAGCATATTCTCCATTTTCACAGTCTTTGACACTACAAAAGACTACAGTTTTGTAATGCGTACTTCAGTCCTGCTTTATCTGTTCATTTATGACTAGAAAATAATATCAAAGCATTAATAGGGCACTAGGCGTTACACAAAATGAATACAAAAATAAAGAAATTAATGAATTACAACAGTGGTAGAAAATGAAAAGGAGCCAGTTAAATTAATTGTGCTTGAATACTATATGAAATGGTCGTAACAAAACATATGGAGTGGGATGGAAAGAAATTTCTTCATGTTGACGTTACAAATATGGAAGATTTTTAACTCCTTTTGCTTGCGTTGTATTAGTGTTTATGGTTATTTATCTAAACAGCAACTAAGAGAACCTCTTTGGCCATTTATTTATTACTAAACGATGGGATATGAACGAGCAGATGTGGTGAGTACGTGCCCAAAAAAACTCTTATATGTTAAGTTACATTACAACTGTAGCACTTGCTTGAGATGTTTCATGTTGCCACTTGTCCATGTTGAAAGAAATGGGCGCCAATACATCGCCAAAAGCCTGCATCCATGGTTTTTCTACCCTAGTAATAACAAATGCTAAATTTATGTCACGCTTGATATATGCAACATGCCAAAGCTCATTCGAAACATTATCGCACACTTATAAATAGCTGTGTATCAAATAATAACTCTGTATAATATACAAAACATTTTTATCAAAACAATGATTGTCTTGAACTAAAAATTCATGGAAAATTAATTTAATTGAAGAAAATAAACTGTCAACGGAAAATTACAATTACAAATATGTCGATATGTAATCATTGTGTATCTTCTTAATTCTACTTCAACATTAATTTACGGTTAAATGTAGGATAATTTTAACACGAAAGCTATGCTGGTACACATATATATATATATGGAAAGGGATTCCATATAATTGCGAAATATTTGCGGCAAATGAAACAATGAACATTTTTAAGACGCATTTTTCTTTTATTTTTGTTTAGAAAATGGTTCTCAGAACGGCTGGTAAAGGTATTAACACTTTTGTTGATAAGCAGAGAACAACGTTTCGACCTTCCTAGGTCATCTTCAGGTTAACAGCTGTTCTGAGATACATTTTTATTTCAAGTGGGTTTCTCGTCATCTAGAAAATGGTTCTATAAAGTAAAGACAGTTGTGTTCAATCACCGTAGAATATTGGTCAGTTACATTCGAAATCATAAGAAACTGAAAAAAACACTGTTACTCTTGCTTGACGCAAATCATGTCCGACTAAAGCTCTCTAACTGCAGTGAGCCTTATTTTAAATTAGTTTTTAATATGAAATAAAACACAATTAGAATTTTACAGAAAACTATCTTGACACAACGAGTAATGCGTAATTTCGAATAAACACTTCATTTACTGTTAGTTTTTCCTTTTATGTATAATATTTTAACCCACAAAAATATTCTGTAAAATAACGTAAAACAGAGTTTCAGGTATTATTACGTTACTTATTCTGGCACAGTTACGATAAAATTATGATTTTGGTTGAATTTTGTTACGCCTACTTGTAGCATCGCACAGCAGAAAAAACAACGTAGAACAATAAAAGCATTAAATGGTATATTTGCATTTTACTAAAGCTTCGCTCTTAAATATATATCTCTCCAAAATAAAAATGGAGTTCTAATTAATACAACACAAAAGTAATTAACACATCATCCAAAAATTTGAAGTTCCGACTACTCACCATAAACTATTCAAACCAGAAAATGTTGTAGTTTAAACAAAATTACATTTCATCAAAATGAACCATTCTTCTAATAATTTCAAAACAAAACAAAAAGTATAAAATTGTTAATTTTGTAAATAGAAATCCATAATCTATATTTTGTAATTATAAATATTTATTAAAAAAACAAACAAACAACAATTTATTTATGTTAACAGCGTTAGATGGTGCTTCTTATTACAGGCGATGATCGCAGATCACTATGCAAGTTGTTTTTTTCATCTGACAATTGAACAATTTGAAGTTTAACTCTTTCCGGGACAAACATACAGGTAATTAACAAAGAAATTTTTTTTCTAGTTTTATAATAAAGCAATTATCAGGTACTCTCAAAAAAATAAAATTACCAAATATTTAATGCCCAAAGTATACATATTATATTCGTAGCTTATTTCTTCACAATTATAATGTAATTGGTCAAACATCAATTATAATAGTGTGTTTTTGAATGCGCTCTTTCGTTGAAAAACTGTGTGTGTGTGTTTTTCTTATAGCAAAGCCACATCGGGCTATCTGCTCAGCCCACCGAGGGGAATCAAACCCCTGATTTTAGCGATGTAAATCCGGAGACATACCACTGTACTAGCGGGGGCGTTGAAAAACTAAAAAAATAATTTGTATTTTGGAAAATAATGATGAAAATAAACTAAATATACTAAAGAAAAAATTTTAATTAAACTTATAATTATATCAAGGCTACGACTCTCATTTCTATTGATAATTGTTATTATTTTATTATGATTAACTTTTCATTGAATTCAAGCACAAAATTAAATATTTTTTATTTTCCAACATTTTTTTAACTCATGAAGAAATAAATCAGACCTTAATTCACACACACAAAATATATATATATATATATATGAAATTATAATGCAATGTTTAAACGTGTCTATTTCAATAATATGTTCTCAAATTAATAACAGTTACAAAATATACACGTATGTTCAACTCAAAATCTGAGGGTCGCGAGTTCGAATCCCCGTTGCACCAAATATGCTCGCCCCTTTAGCCGTGGGCGTTATAATGTGACGGTCAATCCCACTATTCGTTAGTAAAAGAGTAGCCCATGAGTTGGCGGTGGGTTGTGATTACTAGCTTCCTTCCCTCTAATCTTACACTGCTAAATGAGGGACAGCTAGCGCAGATAGCCCTCGTGTAGCTTTGCGCAAAATTCAGAAAACAAACAAACACAATAAGAATAAAGTAAATACATTAGTAAACTGCAAATGTATACGTTGTTCACCACAAACAAATTATGGATAGAGGTAGCAAAAAGAATAATCAGGATTTGTGATATTATAGTTGTAGCTGAGCAGAAATCAATATTATGAAATACTGTAAATCGTCCCTCCCTTAGCTTATGATGAAAATCAGTTATGTGATCTAAAATTAAAAGATTAGTCGCTCTACCTATATTTGGGTTTAGTATGATATATTAAAACAATTTTGCAGTCGCACTACGTCGTTACAATCTACATTCCCACGACCAGCCTTGCTCTATCTGACGACCATACATCTTCACAATAGCCCTAAAGCCTAGCTTCCATTCCAATATGCTTTGTCGTATAGCCGTCATGTCAGAAGCACACCACTGCTCCTCGCTGCCTTCTATTAGCCATATAGCATACGAGGACGACGATTTCCCAGCATTCATTTCAACAATCTTAACAGAAAGAAATC
This sequence comes from Tachypleus tridentatus, assembly GCF_004210375.1. Classification (NCBI taxonomy): domain Eukaryota; kingdom Metazoa; phylum Arthropoda; class Merostomata; order Xiphosura; family Limulidae; genus Tachypleus; species Tachypleus tridentatus. The sequence goes on along the minus strand of NC_134825.1, from coordinate 52,143,147 downwards.
AATAGGCGTTGCGTTCGGCGACTTGTCCAGTATGTCTTTTTCTAAAATAACATATATACCCATTTCATTCTTCAGATGCTTGAGATATTGGATGGTTGAACAAACATGTCAAGAAGCAAATTGTGTATGCGTGACTGGTACTTTTACAAAGAAAGATATTTCTTGATTATATCACATACTATAGTCTGAGACATATGAACAGCTCTTGCCATTGACTTTAGCCCTTCATAACTAGGTGGTTAGGGAGCTTGGCTTGAAATCTGCGGGTTACGGGTACAACTTCTTGTCACATCAAACATGCTCGCCCTTTCAGCCGAAACAGAGTTATAATGTTTACGGTCAATCCCACTATTCGTTGGTAAAAGAGTAATCCAAGAGTTAGCAGTGGGTAGTGATGAGTAGCCGCTTTTCCTCTAGTTTTTCACTGCTTAATTAGGGACAGTTAGCACAGACAGCCCTCGTGTAGCTTTGCGCAGAATTCAAAAACAAACAAATTAATTTATAACAATCGAGTGGTTTCGATTTAACCAATATAAAATAAGAAGAAACTTTATGCGCATATCAATATTACTTTTAGCCTTAATTTCCACCATAATATCTACACTACAAACAATAATCTGTTGCTTTGTTTGAAGTTGAGTACAGAGCTACACAATGGGCTATCTATGCTGTATCCATCATCTATAAGTGGGAGGCAATTTATTGTCTCACAAGCAGCTTAGTAAAAATAAATATTCATAGACGAAATAACTTTAAAAAGTTTTTTAAAACGTAGTTATATGCATCGTATAATGTGTTAAAGGCAAACAAATCAAAACATAGCTTGAGAACCATTGAACTTTTATAAGCATAATTTGAATTTTACAAAATAGCGCGAAAGAAAACTATACATTTTTTAGTGAATTTGAAAATAGATTGATGTTTATAAAAATGAGGCACCACTTCATTTATTTTTTTAATGTTCAGAAAGATTATGCTATTTTCCAACCTATAAACATGCCGTTCAAACCTTCCTTACACATCTGGGGTATCCAAGAACATCTAATGAACTAAAATCCAACTCAAACAATGATGTATAAGATTGACGCTTGCTTTTGAAGTGTTGTTTTCTCCTATAGTATTGCTTATCCGGGTTGCTGGTTGGCTTTCCTATCAATATAAAAACAATGTTAGATACTAAAATATACCTTCTATGAAAAAGAACAAACAGCAGCTTACATCAGTTTTTTTAAATAAATAATGTTTTCGGTCTACGTTTAGCGTTGACAAAAATATGATTTTAAGTTACCTCAGTAAATATTTACAGTTTACTTTTCTATCTATTTATCTATCTTTTCACTGACGCAAGACTTAAAGACAGAATTCCACATACTCAGTGTGCTATTTTGTTCATAATCTTTTAACATGTATGATGTCGAGGAGGGGGCATAATTTTCTGGGCCCAAGGAACTTTTGTAAAGAGACTCTTATTAAATATAACACATTTCCTAAGATTGATAACAATGCGCTTGATTGACGGTTTTCATTAGCAATGCAAGAAATTTTCAGTATATATATATATATATATACAGTCATGTGAAAAAGTTAGAACACCCTATGAAAGCCTGTGTATTTTTGTAACATTTTTGGATATATAGATATTTAATCTCAATTTAAACAATACTGAGACATTATAGGAATATAACTAAACAATTAAAACTGAAGAAAAGACTTTTCAAGATCTTCTGTAAGTGTAATTCTACAAAAATGCATATTCTAACTGAGGAAAAAGGTTAGGAAACCCCCATATTTATTCCCACTTAAAATGGCTCAACTCTCACACAGGTGTATCACACTAAGTGCACATGATTAGAAGATCGTTACTCAGCATTTTGAATGAGGCTTGTTCTATTTAAACTTCAGACATTTAGTTTGGTGTGCTCCTGACTGTTGAAGGGAGAGTGAGCACCATGGTGAGAGCAAAAGAGCTGTCTGAGGCCTTCAGAAATAAAATTGTAGCAGTTTATGAGTCTGGTAAGGGATGTAAAAAGATCCCAAAAGATTTTGAAATCAGCCATTCCACTGTCCGGAAAATAATCAACAACTGGAGGGCTTTAAAAACAACTTTCAATATGCCCAGGCCTGGTGGTCCAAGCAAGTTCACCCCGAGAGCAGACCGCAAGATGCTAAAAGAGGTCTCCAAACACCCTAACATGTCATCACGAGACCTACAGCAGGCTCTGGCTACTGTTGATGTGAAAGTGCTGTCTCTACAATCAGAAAGAGACTGCACAAGTTTAACTTGCATGAGAGGTGTGCAAGGGGGAAACCTTTGCTCTCTAAGAGAAACATCAAGGCCAGACTGATGTTTGCCAGAGAGGATGTAGACAAAGACCAGGACTTTTGGAATAAAGTTCTTTGGACGGATGAGTCCAAAATTGAATTATTTGAACACCAGAACAGAGGACATGTTTGGCGCAAACCAAATACAGCATTCCAGGTAAAGAACCTCATACCAACTGTGAAGCATGGAGGCGGAAGTGTCATGGTTTGAGGCTGCTTTGCTGCAGCAGGACCTGGACAGCTCACAATCATAGAATCCACCATGAATTCTACTGTGTATCAGAGGGTGCTTGAGGAACATGTGAGTCCATTTGTAAGAAAATTAAAGCTGAAGTGGAACTGGACTCTGCAACACGACAATGACCCAAAACATACCAGTAAGTCCACCGAGGACTGGTTGAAAACCAAGAAATGGAGAGTCCTGGAATGGCCGAGTCAAAGCCCAGATCTTAATCCCATTGAGATGCTGTGGGGTGACTTGAAGCGGGCTGTACATGCAAGAAACCCTTCAAACATCTCACAGCTGAAAGAATTCTGCATTGAGGAGTGGGGTAAAATTTCTTCAGACCGATGTCAGAGACTGGTAGATGGCTACAAGAAGCGTCTCACTGCAGTTATTTCAGCCAAAGGGGATAACACTAGCTATTAGGGGGTAGGATGCCCTAACTTTTTCTTGAGTTAGAATATGCATTTTTGTAGAATTACATTTACAGAAGATCTTGAAAAGTCTTTTCTTCAGTTTTAATTGTTTAGTTATATTCCTATAATCTCTCAGTATTGTTGAAATTGAGATTAAATACCTATATATCCAAAAATGTTACACAAATACATAGGCTTTCATAGGGTGTCGTAACTTTTTCACATGACTGTATATATATTTACACTTTAAGGACGTGTGTTAGGATGTGTAAAGCCATACAATTGTCTCCATTTTAGAAGTTGTTATTAAGCTAATAAAAACAAACATAAACAAATCCGAGAAGCACACAGAGAAGTGTACAAAACAGCATCACAAAAGTCTAACCAAAAAGTAACGGTACAGCCAAGGGCAAAGTAAATACTGGATCCATTGATATATTTATTACACAGATCCTGTTTTATCAAACATAAAGTAAACAAGATGATGCTTTGTTTCATGTGAAGTATTTTACTTAAAAGGATATTTTTCTTCTGTTTTTATAAGTACTGTTGTAATTCTTGATATAACGTGCTATGCAGTTTTCACCATCGTCTTTTAGGGTGTCTTAAGAAAATAGTGAAATATTGCTGATATTCATTTTCAAGAAAAATAATTTTACGACCAGTGGATGAAAAATCGGAAGACGATTCACTTACATTGCACACACACCCACACACAAAAAAAGACTAGTCGTTATAGTCCCAAGATTGTTATTATCAAAACGACTAATGTCAATTTAAATGTTGTTTTTCACTAATATTACAAATATATCACGAGGCAGTTTTTTCATAGCTTCAAAAGTGTCCTACACTGTAACTCTTGTACTTGAATAAATCTAAAGCCATTATGTATCTCATTTTGTAAATAAAAATAAATACAAAATGATAAATTCGTCACCTAAATAAACAGTTATAACACAAAAAACTACTATGATAAGATACTGACACGCTCGATATAAACATAAAGTAAATATTCTTACGAAAAGAGAAAATCTATTCAAAAACTAACCAAAAGCATGGGGTAAAATAAATAACTACTGATGTCGTTCTAGAGGGTTGAATGAAGCCCACACTAAGTATTCAATAGAATACGATCCGGTGTATAGGAAAACACGTTGTGATATTATACAGAAATACGATGAAGTCAACTGAGTTTCTTTGTTTTAGTTTAAAGATAATCTGTGTACACACATCCATCTGTCACTTTCAACTGATATACTAGGATGAAGACAGTCGACTAACCAACAGCACCTCCCGCCAACGTTTAGGCTACTGTTATATGACCAAATAGTGTAATTCAATTGCCATTATTATAGTTTATCTACGTCCCCGAAATTCGAAACGCGTTTGTTTCAGAAACGGAAAATAAACCATAAACCCTCGATTTCACAGTCTGGGCACACCCCCAAACAGGCTACGCCAGGAAAATAAATTCAGCTACCTCGTTATAAATTACAGATGGTTACTGATTGTTTGAGGCCTGGTTAAGGCGCGACTCGTAATCTGAGAGTCGCGGGTTCAAATCTTGGTCACACCAACCATACTCGCTCTTTCAGCCGTGAGGGCGTTATAATGTGACGGACAATCTCACTATTCGTTGGTAAAAGAGTATTCCAAGAGTTGGCGGTGGGTGGTGATGACAGGCTGCCTTCCCTCTAGACTTACACTGCTAAATTAGGGACGGCTAGCGCCAATAGCCCTCTTGTAGCTTTGTGTAAAATTCTAAAACAAACAAACTATTGTTTGATATGAGTACTTTTCCGTACAACTAACAAACATTTCATATCGTTAAAACAACGACAATCAAAACTTGATTTCAAACTGGTTTCATCTCTTTATCATTCAAAATACAATCAATACGATAAAGTAGTTCCGAAGACGCAACGTTGGACACTAAATTTTTAGGCGAAATTGATGAGAGTTTACTTCTTGTTAGTAAAACACATGCATTTATAGGTCACGATTTGAAGAACATCTAATTTGCTAGATATTCACTTGTCAAAGATTTCAGCAAATAATCTATTTGGAACTCAGTGATTTTTTTAAGCACATGCCTAGAAACACTTCAAACTCAGCGCTAGCAAGACCAAGCTTACAGTTGAAAACAGAATTGGAGAGGTGGAAAGGAAAGAAGCGAATTCTATTGAAAAATAGCGCATGTTTTTAATAGTGCTGAAAGAATTATCAAGTGGCCTACCTCCTTGTAGTAAAGTGGATATTTAATGATGCTTTCTGAGGCTTTTTTTCTTTTCAAAACATAATGCAGTAAAACAGATATTTATTTTTAAGTAGTTCCAGCACGAACTTTCTATAATCAACTACGTACTTGTATTTGTTCTTTTATTGAAAGTGCGATAGCAAGTCATTACAAGGCGAGCCACATATTAGATGTATGTATAAATACAGCTTCAAAGCTGCATGTTGGAAAAGAAATTACATAGATGATAATGTTGTCGTGTGTTTTTTATTAAAAACTATTTCCAGTGAAGAAGTAGATATATATAACTAGGTACCTACTGGAAAGTTGATTAAACACACCCAACACAAACAAACAAACTACTTGCAGCAAAGAAGCATATATAACTAGGTACCTACCGAAGAGTTGATTAAACACACCCCAACACAAACAAACAAACTACTTGCAGTAAAGAAGCATATATAACTAGGCACTTACTGGAGAGTTGATTAAGCACATTCCAACATAAACGCTTGCAGTAAAGAAGCATATATAATTAGGTACCTACTGGAGAGTTGATTAAGCACATTCCAACACAAACGCTTGCAGTAAAGAAGCATATATAACTAGGTACCTACTGGAAAGTTGATTAAACGCACTCCAACACAAACAAACAAACTACTTGCAGTAAAGAAGCATATATAACTAGGCACTTACTGGAGAGTTGATTAAGCACATTCCAACATAAACGCTTGCAGTAAAGAAGCATATATAACTAGGTACCTACTGGAGAGTTGATTAAGCACATTCCAACACAAACGCTTGCAGTAAAGAAGCATATATAACTAGGTACCTACTGGATAATTGATAAAACACATTCCAACATTGGAGTTTTCTTGTTTAAAGTTAAGCACAAAGTTACACAATGGGATATCTGTGCTCTGCTCACCACGGGTTTCTAGCTTTGTAAGGCAACAGACATACCACTATACCACTGGGGAGAGGGGGCTAACATAGCAGAATCCCGGGAAAAATGAAACTATATTTCTACTCTATAATATTAGAACGTCTTATGAAAATAAAAACAAAAGGTGATAGAATGACTTTTCACTGAAACTTGTAAATGTCAGCTATGTAATGAAGGAAGCACAGCAAATACATGCATTTTCAAATGATATTGTTCTTGGTTGGTGAAAACATTACATAATTTTCCAATGTAAATACGACTAAACAGAGGAACTTCTTGTCTTCTGTTCCGGAATTTGTTACACGTTGTTAGGTTTAACGATCATCTGGTATTGAAACTATGTATACGATTAACATCACCAATAAAAGTTGAAACGTGACCATCATCAAAGTATGGTATCGATCAGAAGAACGGAACAAAAACGCCTAAATGATCGATTGATTTTGGATATTGGCGCAAAGCTACACAAGAGCTAGTTGAGATAGTCGTCGATAATGTTAAATGATGTAGTGTAGGAAAGAAAGGTAGGTGGTCAAGAGTACTCATCGCCAACTCTTAGGCTACGCTAATCGAGTGATGGTTGATTGTTCCTTTTATAATGCATCCACGGTCTCAAAGTGGGGAGATCAATTTTTTTATTTATTTGTTTTTGCGGTATAAAGACGTGAATTATAAAACCTTCCATTCAAATATCCGCACTTAACTACTTAGCCATACATGACTCAAAACACCGAATAATTTCATGGTTTTATAAATTGAACCCCACATAGTTTTCAATGTAAATTCCAGAGCAGATATGTTGACAGACGGGGTGGGGGAAACATGATCTAAAAAATGAGTGAGCTTTTACTCTGTTCAAATTTTCTTCATATTTTTTTCAGTAAAGGTGACGTTATTTTTTTAAAGAAAAAGCAAGCTGTGCAACCATCACATAAATAAATAAATAGTAAAATATAAATGCAATTCTTTTGATGTCCTTTCTTTTCAAGTGGCAGCCCATTACAAGATTTTCTGTTACTTCGACAAAGCTGTACCAATCGAAAACCTGACTTTCCGTAGTGAGTTTTGAAACAAATAAGCCAGCGAGGGATGAATGCAAGTTTAATTCGCTACCAAGTCCTCTTCACTGTTCAAAAGAGAAATCGTTCGCTAACTACCCGTATCGATTTCTGATGACATACTTGAAAAACGAATGAAACCAAACTCACTAGCAAGCGCCTTGCATCGTGATAAACAGTTTCAAAGCTGAAACGTGATGTTTAAAAAATAAGAACAACCTGATCATATTATCGAACTGAAGCCCGTTAGTGATGCGCAACATATGTAGCAAATGTTATTTCTGAAGATATAAGATAAACAACCTTCTTTTGATTCAAAGATGCTATTCGACAAAATGAAAAAGAAAAGATAACTCAGAGTCTCTTAGTTAAAAAAAGATCATATTTAACGCCTATAACTACATATACAATACCCGTGTACATGTTTCTGGCCGGTACAGCGGTAAGTCTGTAGATTTACAACGCTAAAATCAGGAGTTCGCTTCCCCTCGGTGGACTCGGCAGATAGCTCGATGTGGTTTTGGTATATGAAAAACACACCCGCACGTCAACATAAACAAAAAACAATGCAGAATGAAATTGGGAAATACGAGAGAAAACAATCGATTCTAATTTTCTGTAATTATTTTTCGAATTCAGTGTTACAGAATTAAAAAATCAATACTGTATTACCAATTTCGAACAGCTTAAAATTATTAAAATATGATGATAAATTTACTTCTAACTGACCTACAGTACACGTATTTGTTTGTTTGAACTTAAGCACAAAGCAAAATAGGCTATCTGTTCTCTGTCCACCGAGGGTATCAAAACCCGGATTCTAACGTTGGAAGTCCGCAGACATACCGCTGTACCATTGGAGGCACGAGAAGTATAACAGTTATACATACATATGGCTGGTACTGACCTTTTAGTATACTCTCAAACTGCAAATCTATTTAAAGAAATCAAGTCCTAAATAAGTCTCACAACTAACATTTTCATGGTTTCTTTAATTATAAAAATGTTTTAATTTTTTTAAAGCATTGTATGATTACTAAGCACGTCTCTAACGTTACGTGCATTAGAAAGTTAGAATGTTCTCAAAACAATTCAGAGTTTCAGTATGCCTTCCATCCTTTTAAATAATTCTGAGTGTCAAATACACCCGCACTAGAGAGTACACGTAACTCTTAACACTCGAATTATCCAGTGTCATATGTAACTGTAGTTGCAAATTGAAAACAAACAAATTACATGTTTAATTATACAAACCTCACCATTAAAAAGTATGTTTTTATTGTTTAAACCGGCAGTTCGAAGCACTTGATGTATAAAAATACAATTATTCACTCTACCAACATATACTATGTATGAAAGATATACATAGCAAAGCAGTACAATTAGGCATACATCTGGAATAGACCCTAACTAGCTAAAGGAACTTGGGGCTGATGCATTCCAAAATATACTAGTTCAGGTGAAATAACTTTGATTTTTTTTTCAATGGTGCGGCCAGTGAACGGTGAACCACCATTCTAGTTTTACAAGAAATAACACCACAATCATTATTGCTAAGTTCACCGATGACATGAAATCCTAGCAACCATTAGCCAAAGTGTGATTAATATTTTGTTTTTGAGAAATATTAATAAAAAGCAGCATAACACGACTGATACACCACTCTCCTCACACACTTTAAAGTCGAAATAATGAGGATTTCGCTGAAACAGGGCTTGTTTTTAGTGTCTTATGGGAATTACCCCAAAACTACCAGGCTTTTGTGGTATAAAGCTACTATCTACTTTATCTCTCTCTTTAGACAGACAGACAGATAGAAAACCTAAGTTTAATCACAGCCAATATGTATGGTACATTTTGGGTCACGCGCCGTATGGGTTTGCGTGTATTATAGCTTTTACTTGAAAATTGATATATGGCTGCAGGGCGCCTTTAACAGTAGCTGACCAGCAATGCTGTTGTGAGGAGATTTGGCGTGAACGTATCGAAATGTTCGCAACCAATAGATGCACAGCATATTAACGGAGAAATTAGGAATAGTAGCGTGAAGAAAACACTAAAACCAGTCCGTTTCCCTGGCCGGTTGTAAATTATCTCGCTAGAATGGATAAGACGAAGTTCGGCTACAGATGAAGCACAAGTCCGATCGGAATATAGACGGTTGAGCAATGATGTGGACTTATGGAAATCTCAGCTGTTACTAAAAGTTGAAAAGCCCTCTTTCTAAGCACACAAGATCAGTAAGAGGTCTTAAAACTCCCTTCCCCTGCCACTTATTATCACTGTTTCAATTTCACCGGTAAAGTAGAACAATAACCATAGCAAGGATATTATAATAATTTAGCTGCTTCCGAAATAATCACTAGTTGTCTTCTTTTATGAGATATTTCATTTTATTTTGGTAATAGCAAAGATATTATGACCTCCCTTCAAATTATCACACTCGTATAAGAGTAAAACAGAAATACAAAGTCGTTATTCAAGTAACGCTAGAGGGCGCATAAATTCTACCATTCATTAAATTCTAGACCAAATGTCATAATAATAATGATAATTTTACTAGGATAAAAAGTAGGAATGCTAAGGTATTTATTTGTTTGTTGTTAAACACAAAATTATATAATAGGCTATCTATGTGGTGCCCACCACAGGTATTGTGTTTAGATTCCCTATTTTAGAGTTAGAAACTTACAGACTTACCGCTGACCTACTAGGGGATTAAATATTCAGAATTCCCCAAGGGTAAAGTGAGAAATAACTAATGGTATGAGTGATACACCATCTTAAATATCTGTTGCAATTTTCCTGAAAATATAGAAAACTAAGATCGAGATAAGTTCGAAAATGCATCCTTTTTCACTTGACTTGTGTTCTGACAAACTGAGTCTTCATGAACAGATTGAAAAGGGTTTATATAGTTAGACCTTAGTTCTCAGTCATTGTGAACTCTTAGGCTTACCACTGGGCCAGTCCCATTGCCTTATAATCGTAGTCTCCCGAACTACATGTGTTTGTGTTTTTCTTATAGCAAAGCCACAAAGGGCTATCTGTTCAGCCCACCGAGGGGAATCGAACCCTTGATTTTAGCGTTGTAAATCCGAAGACATACCGCTGTACTAGCGGGGGGGGGGCGAACTACAAAGCTTAGCATCTCAACATTTTTGAAGTTAATGTTATTAGGTTAAATAGATAAAAGCAAAATGTGTAACATTTGTGAAAAATACTGAATGTTTAGTTGAAACATTTTGATTCAATGTTGAATATTTTCACATGAGATGTTCTGCAAAGGGTTTAAGTAAAAACCTAACAACTGTTATTAAATGAAGATCACATATATTCATGGTAGTAAAAACTGGCTTTTATCGATCAGAAACTTTAGTATCACATTGTTAGTTCTGACTAAACTTATCAGAAACGTTTCTATAACAATGACAACTTTGACTAAGTTGACCAGGAACGTTTTTATCACTTCGATAAGTTTGATTAAACTGATCAGAAACGTTTTTACTACAAAAATAATTTTGATTAAACTGACAAAGAAATATTTCTATTACAATGATAATTTAGATCAAAACTATAGTCAAGTTTCACAAATACGGTTAACCTTTTGTTTCTGTCAGTCACAAAATACCAGAAGTTTGCGTCAAGAAACTAAAAGTGACACTGTGACTTGAGCTAAACCCAAAATTTGCAGCATGGCACGCTAATAACTAGTCTAAACCCATGCAGAACTGGAAACAACGTATTTTAACTAATATAAAATAAACATAAAACTGGTCGTAGGAAGTAAAAGTTCGCAAAAGCTAAATCTTTTAAATGTGACTGCAGAACTGTCAACTAGACAATGAATAGGTTGAACAACATAAAATTCTAAGAGCCAGTTATAATATTGTAAGATCAAGACAGGCTACAAAAATAAAATGAAATTGTATGCGTTTGTATTGTTGTGAAATACTTGTCCTACATTAAAATCTATCTATCTATCTATATATATATATATAAAACAACTTGTTTCAACAAAATAGACTCTGGTATCTACCGATCAGCTCTCTTCTATCAAACAAAAGCATTGTTACTTACCAATAATGAATTGCAAATTTTAATATTTAATTAGAGGCATAGTCTCCTGCTCTAATATCTAATTCATAACAGTCTTTCTTACTTCCCCAATAGATGGCAGGTAAAGCATTAAATGGACTAAACCTGCATTCATGCAAACTTGTTATAGATTCTTTTCTCCTCCCTCCTTTGATATTTTGCAAAATTTTCGATGCAGTTCCGATATTCTGTGGGAAATGTTATATTTCTTGTAAATTACAAAGTATTTGTATATACTGTCTGCGAAACAAGTAAAAAAGAGTCAGAGACGAAATCATTTCGAAAACCGTTTGATTACGAGAAGAAACCATATCTTTATTCTTTACAATACCAGTATTAAAAGGTGTTTGTTAATATAAGTCAATAAGTATATAAAACGTGTTTAAAAATGACACTAAAGTGTACTTTCTTTCAAACATTTATTTAAATGCTGGGAGCACTTATTTTACAAAGAATTTCTGTCAATCTTTTTTTTTGCTTAAATGAAGTTCACTTTGGAAGTGCAGTTAAAGCTGTATATACACTACCTCACCAGGTTATCACTATATCGTGAAAAACTTCACAAAGAAACAAGAGGGAATCCTCAATAGCCGCAGCACTCGAAATTCTTTTTGGCAGGATTAGAATATATTAATCCATGAGATCTTGGGCGTGGTCAAATGCGTCAAGCGAAAGAATATTTACTTCCCGAGTTCAAATTGGTCAAGAAATGACAGAGCTATGAGCTAAAAGTTTGTACTTGAGAAACAAACAACAAGAACAAACACAAACTCAGAACCACTCTATGAGCTTCTGAGCCGCGGCAAAAAATAGATACACTTTTCTTTATATAACTGAAGTCATTTGTCACAGAAACAAAATCTTATGTACAACCCTTTTCATAACCTATTAGTTTGAACCGTATCACCGAAAGGTTCTACCATAAAATCTGCTAGGAAAATGGATTAAGTTTTGTTGTTCACATTTTAGATGTGGGATACATTTTTAGTTTTTTTCAAAACTAAGTCAAGCCAAATTAAACGGTTTTACCACTAACAGAATACATTGTCGAAATATAAACTGATTATTATATGGAATATTACATAGACTATTAACACAGATAAAACTTAATGCGTGTATATGTACCAAGGTTACTACAAAAGTACGTCAGAAGTATGCGTTTTTGTGTATAAAGGTTACTACAAAAGTACGTCGGAGTTACACCTCTTGTTTGTTTGATTAAGTCGTTGATTCGTAATTTTAGTTTAGACAGGCTGTATGCCATTATAATTAAAAGCTAACATCTCAGTACTCAAATATCTTGATTTATATATACAGATATAGTTTTGTTTTGTTTGTTTGGAATTTTGCGCAAACCTACACAAGGGCTATCTGCGCTAGCCGTCCCTAATTTAGCAGTGTAATACTAGAGAGAAGGCAGCTAATCATCACCACCCACCGCCAACTCTTGGGCTACTCTTTTACCAACGAATAGTGGGATTGACCGTCACTTTTAAACGCTCCCACGGTTGAAAGGGCGAGCATGTTTGGTGTGAGGGGGATTCGAACCCGCGACCCTTAGATTACGAGTCGAGTTCTTTAACTACCTGGCTATGCAGGGCCTACAGATATAGTTACAGTATAGTAGAGGGAACGCTTGGAAAAATTATACGGAATATGCTTTTTTTAGGAATAAATTAATTATATTTTGCTGTACTGACATAATCTTATGAACCATGTATTTCACGTTCATCATAAAGGCATGTGTAGAATACTAAGTTGTTACGAAACCCCTTCTTTCTAGCCCCTGAAGTGCCGTGACTCGTTTTCTGATACTTATTTCAGAATAAGCACCCCTCCCCCAAAAATGTTGAAAAGAGGAGCTTAATGTAGTAGCTTTATTTCTCTTGTTTCTTCGCGATGTTTTATCATGGACATTCATCACTGAAAGCAGGCGTATTCGTTCATATAAGTTTAAGTCATTTTCTTTCGCACAACAAATTAGTCATCCGAATGCATTTAGCGCACAACTGGGTAACTGCTTGTTACATTTCGTAAAAAAAGTGGAATAAGCAACCATGAAAAGAACAACGTATATAATCGTTCAAATGACTTTCAAACTCAACTTACAAAGAAGAGATTTATAAAACTTATGATACAATTATATATCAAGTGAATCAAACAACAACAATATGATGACATCTTACCAACGTTACCCACAAAATAGCCAGGCTGGTTATTTGTGGACGCAGAAAGCTATTTATGTGTCTATATAGCTGTTTATTCCAAAGCAAAACTAGCACCAACCCCTAAACGAATAACATATACTTATGCAGTGGCGTATTTAATGTGGGTGCGTTGCAGCGACGGACAACTAAGAAATTTTTATACCTACAACTGATCAGTTAGGACTGACTGGACCCTAAGAAAATTGCATCGAGTAGTTTAACTTATTAACTATTTATTTAACTATTAACTTATGGGAATTTGTTCTTCTTTTCTTTTTCTTTACATTGTCGGCCTGGCATGGCGAGGTGGGTTAAGGCGTTCGACTCGTAATCTGAGGGTCGCGGGTTCGAATCCCGGTCGCACCAAATATGCTCGCCCTTTCAGCCGTGAGAGCGTTATAATGTGACAGTCAATCCCACTATTCGTTGGTAAAAGAGTAGCCCAAGAGTTGGCAGTGGGTGGTGATGACTAGCTGCCTTCCTTCTGGTCTTACACTGCTAAATTAGGGACGGCTAGCGCAGATATCCCTTGAGTAGCTTTATGCAAAATTAAAAACAAACAAACAAACTTTACACTGTCACACACATATTTTTTATTATTTTTTAGCACAACGCCATTTCAAAAGAATGATGATACAGTTATATACCAAGTGAATTAAACAACAATACATATGATGACTGCCAAGTAATGGTTATATTATTTTTATATTATATAAAAAAAGTGAACAATTTCCATCTTAACCACCCTTTTTAAACACCACAATCTACAGCGCTACATTTTATTAATGAACACGTGCTCTACTACATTGGACTCGGTTTGTAGGCCAAGTGAAGTATTTAAATTTAAGTACATGATTTAAATAACGAAACAAGAGGTTCTGCCCACAACAACTTGAAACGGCAGTGGCTCATTGAGTTAGTGATGCACGTGATCAGGTTATAAAATCAACTCTCAGCTGGAAGACGAGTAGTGGAGATATTCTGACCACGAATGTACTCTTGTCTTAACCAACTGATCTTCCAAATAAGTTAGTACCATGCATCTTTGTACTTTACTGGCACCGACTTTTCTTTTATTTCTGTTCATTATATATTCCCCGTTTATGCCTAATTTTACCACTAGAGCTCATACCCCTTTTACACTCAATTAAATATCGCTGTTATTAAGCTCTTATTAAACACGATGTAACGGTCGTGTGACACAACAGCACCTCTATTATAGGTCATCCATATTCATACATGTACACAAACATATAGGTAAACCATATCACGTAATTTACGAGGCCAACTAATTCATGATGACGAAAAACCCAATTGAAGTAAAAATGTATCTCAAGACAGATGGTATGGGTATTAAAACTTTTAACACAAAGTAGAGAACGACGTCTTAGGTTGAAACGATGTTCTCTACTTTATTTTAATAAAAGTTTTAATACCCATACCAGCTGTCTTGAGATACATTTTTAAGGGGCAAAGGGACGGCTCTATGTGAAAAATTTCACTTTAATCACCACGCAGTTCAAAACATCGATATATCGTTAGTTGTGTGTCATGTGAAAGCAGTGTGTCCTATTTCATCTTTAGATTGGAAGATTTTGTTTTTGGTTAGTGTTTCGATGTAACTGCTACCTCCAGTAGCAGACGTTAATGTTTCCATGCAACTGGTACCTCCAGTAGCAGACGTTAGTGTTTCGATGTAACTGCTACCTCCAGAAGCAGACGTTAATGTTTCCATGCAACTGGTACCTCCAGTAGCAGACGTTAGTGTTTCGATGTAACTGCTACATCTAGTAGCAGGTGGTGTATTTAATGACTGCGAGCGACATTCAAATATTGGAAACCATACAAACCCAACCGAACAACTTGGGAATGATAAACTACGACATGTAATAACTTATCTGTACAATATGCCAATTTGGAGTTAACGGTCCACTACCTAAACGTCAGGAAAACTTTATTTCTTTGATATTAAGCATAAAGTTACACATGGACTACTGGTGCTCTGGCCAACGCGTGTATCAAAACTCGAATTTTAACGTTGTAAACTGTGAGACTTTCCGTTGATCCACTGAGGGTTAAAGGAAAACAATAAAGAACAATTTAATTATACGTCTTTACTCTTTTACCCCCTTTTATAGTGTAAACAAACTGTATTTGTTTATATAATAACCTTCCATTATATCATCCATCTACCTTCCTGTTGAACACCAGTTGTCCTTCAACATGCAAAAATCGGTCATTTGTGTTTCAAAGTGATCTGGACTTTAATTAATAATATCTTACTTATTCGCAAGAAATAAGTGATATCTGTTATAAGCAAGACTGACCTCGCTTTAATATATCGTCATGAAAACGAACTCTACAGTTAATATTAGCCACGACAAATTAGGATAAAACAAACCCCTTAATTAACGGGAATTTTTTATAATACTGATCCTAATGACGACTGGAAAGGTAGGTTGACATAATTCCTTCTCTCTATATTCTTAACGTTATTAAAAGAATAATGCAAAGTACATCACGCATAATCACGATACTACGTCAGTCTTTGTCGGTCAGATGCCGCTGAAAACATTTCAACATACGAGGACTGTTTGAATTGCACGGCTCCGGTTAGTTCCAGGGGAATCCGCTTGGTGTCGCTAGGTTCGCACAGATCAGCTGATTACGACGCCATTTCCCGATTGCAGATATCTTCATTTGTGTATTAGCTACGCGGTTTTAAGTGAAGTGAGATTTTTTCGTTTGGCGGATTTCAGAATGAATGACCTGAAGGAGCAACGACTTGCTGTGAAATTTTGTGTTAAACTTGGAAAATCTGCGACTGAAACTTTTGCTATGCTTAACACGGCTTACGGTGATGTTGCTATGAAGCGTACGGCATGTTTCAAGTGGCATGAACGTTTTAAGGATGGTCGACAGTCCATTGAAGATGATGAGCGTCCTGGACGTCCTTCCACGTCAACTGACGACCCACACGTCGACAAAATCAACACCCTGGTGCGGGCAAATCGACGTCTGACTGTCAGGGAGCTTGCTGAAGAGTGTGGGATATCAGTTGGATCTTGTTACGAGATTTTGACCGAAAAATTGAAGATGCACCGCGTTGCTGCGAAATTCAGCCCTCAGAACTCGTGAGTTTTTGGCCAAAGACTCAATCACTGTTCTTCCTCACCCCCCCTACTCACCTGACCTTGCTCCTTGCGATTTTTTCTTGTTCCCCAAACTCAAAAGACCCTTGAAAGGAAGAAGATTTGAGACAATTCCCGAGATTAAGGAAAATGCGACGAAGGAGCTGGAGGACATTACAAAAGAAGCGTACCAGGACTGTTTCAACAAGTGGAAACACCGTTGGGATAAGTGTGTGCGTTGGGGAGGAGAGTACTTTGAAGGGGTCCCAGACCTGTAACTTCTAAATAAAGTACATTTTGTTTTATGACGTCAGTCCGCGTATTTTTTGAACGGACCTCGTATATATAAATATCGAACACTTATCACGGAAAGGAAATATAAAATAGTACATTAATTGAACTTTCTCCTTACATTTAGGGCCTCAAACTTTCTTCAATTTATCTGGCCAATATATTATTTCCTTTAGTATATAGTTGTTCAATTCTCTTCAACTTCAAATTCTGATATTCAAATAGAAAAAAAAAACCTGTAAAGTGTTACAATAAAATATCTTAATTAAAAGTAATTATAAAGATAATATTCTGAAACATCTGACTTACGTTACCCACAAAATAGTCAGGCTATTTATTTGTGGACGCAGAAAACTATTTATGTGTCTATATAGCAGTTTATTTCAAAGGAAAAAAAACAGCAGGAAAGAACCCTTACACGAATAATATATAGTACTGTATTTAACACCGATGATTGCAACGACGAACCACAAAGTAATACAAAAAAACCTAATACATTTTTATACTTATAGCTTATCATTAAAGACTAGCCCCTAAGCAAATTGCATCAAGTAATTTAACTTATTTACTATTTATTTGACGATTAAATTACGGGAACTTCTTTTCTTTTTTTACACTGTATATATCCACACATACGCTTGACACCAAAACGCCATCTATACGTTTATAACTTTTATTTCAAGTAAAACAAGTGGCTCTAGCAATACTCGTCTGATGTTACAGCTTCAGATGATCAAGTGATTTTTGTATAGATTAGTAAAACAAAACAAAAAATTATTATAAATATACATATCGGACATCTATATCAAACTGACAAATATCTACAAAAATATTTCGTGACTGTGAAAGCCAAAGTAAAAAGAAGTGTTTTAAAAGTACACATTTTTCTAGGAGTACAATATCAGTATGTACGTTTTTCAGGTAACGTTTCTTCCTGAGCTTGTTTGTTTGTTTTGAATTTTCGCACAAATCTATACGGCCCTACACGAGATTTGAAACAAATACATTTCGTATTGAGATTCTTTATAACAGCACGTATCATAAAGCCATACATATAAATACATTGTAGGAATATTTTACTGCTTCTAGCAACAGAATGGACAAAATAAAACTTCCGCTTTCGTCGCATTGCGACTGGCACGTGATGATTCTAGTTTTTAGTAGTTTTTGTTTGCAGGCCATGATCATGATGGATTTACGGTCGAAAATATCGTTAACAGCGAAAGTACCCTTATCACACTAAAAACTGGTAATGAGTTTCGCTAATTAAATATACTTTTTAATTAGCTATACTCATTACTAGGTTGATTTTCAGTTTTGCTCTGATCGGAAGTTTGAACTAAAGTTTTCTGTAACAAGTTTGTAAATTAAAATAATTGTGTGTGCCACACGAAGGCCTGAATAATAGTTGAACTTGTGGTAGAAAACAATCAACAAATGCAATTAGACTAACAACTATTTTCTTATTTTTCTTTAATAATAATAATCATAAAAAGCTTTTAATTTAATGACTCTATAATGGTCTCAAGCCTCAGCCATATGTATAGAACATATGGTCTTTGGAAATTTATAAGTCTGTTATAGACATTCTCGTGTATTATGCGTCTACAGTAGATTTTTGTATAATAATGTACTATTTGTTGCACGTGAGCTAAAACCATGTTGTGAAGGAAGTAGCCGGAATCTGTGTTTCAGCCACTTCTGGGAATATTTCATAACGTACTTGGCAGAGGCGTCTCCAAAATACTGGAAGGTTAAGTGTAATGGAATAATTAAAATACTTCTGCTCATCAATTTTAAATATTCGCGCCAACCTATACGATTGCTATCTGCACTAGCCGTCCCTAGTTTAGCAGTGTAAGACTAGAGGGGAGACAGGTATTCATTACCACCCACAGTCAACTCTTAGCATACTCTTTTACCAATGAACAGTAGGATTGACCGTACATTATAATGCCCCCAGAACTAAGAGGGCGAGGATGTCTGGATTGACGAGGATTCGAATCCGCGACTCTCACATTACGAGTCGAGCGCCTAACCAACAGGCTTGCAACAATGGACACTTAAGTTCATGTCTTAATTTTTTAACACAGAACGTGTCTAATTCAAGGTTCTTGTTCATCTTTTACAGAATATTCTATACTATGCTGGGCCTAAAATGATTTTGATATATCTTGGAGTAACTGGGAAACAATACTTATTGTCTTTAATCACAAACAGTAAATATAAAATTTACTAAAACTTAAACTTTTCACGTCCCGTTCACTTTTCGAGTTTATTCAAACCAAAATATTATCTCTGAGTTTCTGTTCCCGTTATGTTAAAAATACCACTCATCTCAGTTGGATTCAATAAAAAATCAGCTACTTCACAAACTATTTAAGTAACCTTTTTAACAATATGTTTAAACTTCGAGTTTAATAAACGTTTGAATTTAAAGCTTACAGTTTAATGCGCATCTGAAGGTTGTATATCACAAAAGAGAACACTATAGATCTCGTGCATGAAAGTACGAGCTCTACAGCTAATGGTGTTGCACGCGACCATAAAGTAGCATGTCTCTTTCTTTACGTATTAATTGTGTTTGTGATCAATTTGGTCAAATTTGTCTACCACGTAATTACTGTGTATGAGCAGTAATGGATAAAACAGACCTTAAACTCCCGGTAATTACTTGGGAAACACGAAGGTTATAAGCCTAATCAGCATGTTGTTTCTCATTTAGAAAGTAGGAAAACTGTAAAATACCCTGAGCTAATAAAAAGTAAACATAAGGTGACCATATTGACGCACTTCCATTTCGTATTTAGAATGACTAATTACAACAATAAATGTGAATCGTGCTGCTGTCTCATTTCCCTAAGAGAAAATATGTAATTGTGGGCAATGGCTAATCAAGTCTAAGCAATAATTTAAACAAGAATGCAGAGAGGCGGTAGCCAATATCAACGGAACGTGTTTTGTACGTATGCAGTTCTATATAGAAACAGTTCAGGAAAATGGTTTTTGTGTTATTTTACCTAAACCAGGGCTGAGCTATTCTTAGCTGGCCTGTACATTCTGCGACATTATAACATCCTATTATCCTTTACACAACGGTCTTATATTCTGCGACATTATAACATCCTATTATCCTTTGCACAACGGTCTTTGTTGAAACTCCTCCACCATTAACAACGTGTATAAGCGGAATTTACCGAGATTGATTTTCTTTGCCTTTCTCTTTTAAAACACTTTACATCGCTTGGCATTTCTACCATAAAGACCTTTGGGTCATTTAGTTTAGAATACTGTCAGCACGCTCTAATGCAGCTCCAGTTATTGGCTATTTCTATGGAATTTATATATATCTTTGCAAAGTGGTACGCCTATTGCAAATGAAATTTAAAAGGAAAAAAAAGACGAAAATTCCCCAGAGCCTTGTTGCTATGGGAACGGAGAGTCTTCATTTTTTTACATCCTCTGTTCGACAGAGCGGATAAAAAAAACTATCTTAGTAGCGAACGTCAGCAGCCAGACATCCTCAGTAAATGTCGACATTAAGCAAATGGGTAGAGACGGTGACACTTTGAATCGTTTACCATCTCATCCACCATCTTTAAAAAAAAACACAAAAAACTCTGCGTTACTTGATTGTATTCAGTTTCAATTAAGATTAATATGGAAGCTGAAGGCGTGTCTTACATGGAAAAAATAATGTACTGTTCGTTTAATCTGTATCCATATTTTTGTGTGTGACCTGAGAGATTTCAAGATAAACTTCGAAAGTGGTATTCAGATGGAGAATTTTTCATAATGACGTTATCAAACAGAATAGCTCTTTCAGTTGAATCGTGGATACAGGGAAGCTTCTTCTATAAGGAAATTTAACTGACAGGAACGAAAAGTATAATTTCTACTAAGTATATTCAGCCTTCGATTCAATGTGTGGAAGCACTAATGATACCTACTTAGTGAAACATTGTTGGTCGAGTAATTCTGATTGATAGTTATAAGCCAACGATAATATAATTATTAGTATGATATCATAAAACCGTGTATAACTTTATGAAAAACTAAAAGAATTCTACAATACTATTGTAACAATGGAACTAAAAGAATTCTAAAATACTATTGTAACAATGGAACTAAAAGAATTCTACAATACTATTGTAAGAATGAAACTAAAATAATTCTACAATATTATTGTAACAATGAAACTAAAATAATTCTACAATATTATTGTAGCAATGAAGTATTAAATAATGGTACCCATTTCAAACAAAAATTTAAGTCAAACCTTGTCTCTCTTTAACTGTTCATTATTTGTGAGTGTCCTCAGGAGCAGAATCATTGATAGGCTCAGTTTCAAGGTAAAAATATTTGCTACTATACTACTGGGGACAATGTAATTTTTTTGCTAATTCTCTGTTTCCAGATCTGTTAAATAACGTATGAGTAAGTTCCAGAGAATATCATACAGCAAGTTATCTAGCTTATTTAAAATAATTCCAAGCCAGGGACTGCTTTAAATCGTGTCAACGTTCCTCTAACTGATATATATTGTTCGGTTCCGCAATAAATGCATACCTTTTTACTATTTTGTGAACTCATGTATTTATCCTTTTTGTTTTAGATTCTTATCATTAAAAGTTAATATACAAAGTCCTTCAATGATAATTTATCAACGTTTATATCCAAACTCACCTTACTGTCCATATCCATTTATCCAAACTTGCCTATCTTATCAGTTTATATCTTTTTATCCAAAACCACCTTCTTCTCCATATCCATTTATCCAAATTGCCAATATGCTGTCACCATTTGTTAAGTTTGCTTTTTGTTAAGCACAAAGATGCACAATTGATTACTTGTGTTCTACTCACAGCGGGTATCTAAACTCGACTTTTAGTGTTATAAGCTGTCGGACTTACCACTGAGTTGCCAAGGGCATATTTATCATGCCCAACAGTTGTTTGTTTTGGAATTTCGTACAAAGCTACTCGAGGGCTATCTGTGCTAGCCGTCCCTAATTTAGCAGTGTAAGACTAGAGGGAAGGCAGCTAGTCATCACCACCCACCGCCAACTCTTGGGCTGCTCTTTTACCAACGAATAGTGGGATTGACCGTCACATTATAACGCCCCCACGGCTGGGAGGGCGAGCATGTTTGGCGCGATGCGGATGCGAACCCGCGACCCTCAGATTACGAGTCGCACGCCTTAACGCGCTTGGCCATGCCGGGCCCCAACAGTTAATATATATTGTTTCGTAGCCAAATGCACACAAATATGCCATATTTCAATAATAGTTACACTTAAGAAGATATGAAAGCGCTCGAGTTATAAGGTTTTTATCATTTTATATTAAGACTTCTTGAACCTACGTGTTTTTTTGATATAATGAATAGTTAGAAAGAAGCATATTATGTTGTTAAAATATTAAGAACACAACAAAACACTAGCTACAGAAGCTATAACAACCTTAGATAAGTTGTACTTTTGTTGTGTAAATGAAGAACTACGCTGTCCTTGCAGTGTTTAAAAGTTTTTTTGTGCCTTCATTTTATTCACATAGTGTGTTAATACATTTAAAAAAATAGTTCATGTAGATTATACACACAAAAATTAGTAAACGGCATCTAACTGGCCACGACTATAAATACTGAGCTAAATGCACAAAATAAGTCCCCCGCTGGTACAGCCGTAAGTCTCCGGATTTACAACTACGAATAAGGGGTGCGATTCCCCTCGGTGGACTCAGCAGATAGCCCGATGTGGCTTTGCTATAAGAAAACACACACACGCATAAAATATATTTTGCGTAATACAAATTAAATATGTAATTATGAGTGGCGTACTTAGGAAGGGCCCAATGATAATTTTATTCTATCTAAAATTACATTGATTGTAGGGTACACAAAAATTATTAGCCTCTACGCCCACCAAAGCTTCTATCCGCCACTGGTGTTTATATGAGTTTGGATAAAAGAAGACATTTTTCAAATGTTATCTTACTATTCTGTATGCTAGTAATGACCCCAATATGACTGTGTAAAATTGAAAGAAAAACATTCAACTTATATACAAAATAATACATCATTATCCGAAACACTAATATTTACTTCGACAAGAACAACAACATTGTTTAAAATAAAAAAGGTTTTAATGAAATTTCAATAAAAAATAAATCAACCATGATCTAAAAAGATTGTTTTGATCAATACATGTTGTCTTAAAATATGTCTACTAACAAACATCCCTCCTCCTCTGCTTTTCAAAGACATATTTAAATGAAATTCTAACAAAACTCCTTCAAAGTTTCTTTGGTACAAGTCAGAAGGCCGCAAGCTTCTGACCAAATTTCTGACAATTCTTATAAAATGTGTCCTAATCATGAGTTATCATAACTGCAATTAGGCAGAATAATTTCTTTTAAAAAGGGCGGTAGAGACTGAGGTGGGCGTTAAGACGTGCAATGAAACCTAAAGCTGTCGGAAGCAATAACTGAAGAACAGACTAACAAGTATAAGAAGGAAAGAGACACGTTGTGTTTGATATATAACACGAACACAGCCAAGTCGCCTGATCTCTCCCACTATTACAGCTCTCTCGTGTCATTTCAACTGAGTCTCTATAGCTCTTGTGTCTGTATGTCATGTTGCTAGGCGATGTTTATTACCGTCAGAGCAGCGGGCAGTTATGGAAATAAGAGTAAGAAGCGCCAGCTGAGCATTTGGAAGAGAACTAAATACGAGCTTGTTATGTGCACAACAGCAGACACAGAAACGGTACATTTGCTTGGTATATTTGCTAGCTTAGACTTTCTCTCCGCGGGGCCATTTCGTTAGATGACGCTTATTGATTGGAGAAATCCACGACAATCCATACCTTGAAATTGGCTGCCGTCATAAAAAAAGCTACCTCAGACAAAACCGGACTATAAAATATGCAAAAAGTCCATGAGAAAAACCAGGAATGGATGACATGGGGGGGGGGAGTAAAAACCGGAGATTTCAGATTTCAGGTAAAGGTAGGGAGACGACCAGGTTCTGATTAAAAGTAAACGAAGATTTCAAAATACCAGACTTATGGAGTTGTATGTTGACATTCGAGAGCGGTGAAAGCAATAAGACACACATCACGAATAGAGAGATTACCGTTGTTTTAAACTGATGAAGTGAGTTGTTCCGGTCTTCGTGACGGTTGATGGCAGGTTATTTCTTAATATACTGAAAAAACACACACATCATTTCAATGTACTTGTTTGTTTTAAAGGTTAAAGCATGTAAAACGTTCCGTTGTATACAAGATATTCAGCTACTTATCTTTGCAACACACACCCTTTAAATAGCGGCACACTTCAGGAAGAAATTGCTCAAAGAAATAACATAAAGTAAACAGAGATTTATTCTAAAACATATACATCTTGATTCTGTTGGTTCTTTCCTATTGTATGAACTCTATAAGTGAAAGCTTTTTGGGGTTGCTAAAGCCTAAATCACGTGGCTCAAGTAGAAAGGAATGTGTGCGTATAAAAGTATATGTGTTTGCATGGGTATGTTTGAGCAAACTAGGTAAGGGAGTTGAAATAACTCAAACAAGATACCTGAAAACATAAAAAAGACAATTTACGCTAAATAGTCGTGGATGATTCTAGACACACTGCAAATTATGCTTTTAAGAAAATCCCATTAGACAAATCTTTGTTAATTCTAATCAAGTCAAGACAACACAGCTGTGACCAGGTGTAAAAGTTTTATACTAAGCTATGAATACATATTTACATGATTCAACGATTTAACATTTTGTAAATATTTACACATGACGCCAATACATAATTATTTATTCTGTTTGTTTATTTTTAGATATGTATGTATGCGTACGTATGAGTGTGTATACATAAAAATATTACAAATGCGCTACGAATACGAATAAATATAAACATTTCACCCCAGACAACTTGGGATAGCTAGTTGGCTATGAATAAATATAAATAATTCATATCAGACAACTTGGGATAGCTAGTTGGCTACGAATAAATATAAATAATTCATATCAGACAACTCTGGTTAACTAGTTCACAATGAATAAATATAAATAATTAATATCAGACAACTTTGGTTAAATAGTTCACAATGAATAAATATAAATAATTAATATCAGACAACTCTGGTTAACTAGTACACTATGAATAAATGTAAATAATTAATATCAGATAACTTTGGTTAAATAGTTCACAATGAATAAATATAAATAATTAATATCAGACAACTTTGGTTAAATAGTTCACAATAAATAAATATAAATAATTAATATCAGACAACTCTGGTTAACTAGTACACTATGAGTAAATGTAAATAATTAATATCAGATAACTTTGGTTAAATAGTTCACAATGAATAAATAAAATTAATTCATATCAGACAATTTTCATTAACTAGTTCACAATGAATAAATATAAATAATTAATATCACACAACTTTGGTTAAATAGTTCACTATGAATAAATATAAATAATTAATATCTGACAAGTATTGTAACTATTGAATAAGTGATAATTTGAAGTATATCTTCAATTAACGGTAAAATATCGGCAGTAGGCGAGTGTGGATAAAACGCGATTACTTACTGCATAACAAAATAATAATATAAACACTAGAGTATACTAAACAATTATATGATTTGTTAAGTAGTTAATACATAATAGTTAGGAGTAATTCGATAAAAAACAAACCTCACTAGAAATTACACCATAAGTATTGAATACATTTTATATAATAATAGAAGACAACCTCTATATATTTAATATTAAATCATTAGATAACTTAAATGTTTCACACACAGTTAACAGTAGATAATGACTCAACAGTCCTCCAGGGGTCAGCGATTCTCGTGGTGATCAGAACGCAAGTAACCAATTATGTAGCTTCGTGGTTTTGTTTGTATGGAATTATGCACAAAGCTACACAATGGGTTATCTGTGCTATGCCCACCATGGATATCGAAACCCAGTTTCTAGCACCGTTACGTCCGTAGATATACCACTTTGCCACTTGGAGGCAGCTTTGTGCTAAAAATAAACAACCAAATGTCTGAACATTTATATTAAATAATCGTGGAAGGTACAACACGTCTGCTACTTGCGACTGTACACGGATCCAAAGAGTCATAAACAGATTCAAAAAATATTTATTAAACAATTTGAATAGGAATCATAATTTGGTTAAAATATCGTCCAGGTTATTTTTTTTTAATAATACGGATTTATTATTTACATTATAGAAGTAACTGAATAATTAATAATTCGACAAGAACCAAAGGCTGATTTAGGTAACTTTTCAAATTTACCTAAAATTTGATATATAAGTTGAATGTGTAACAAAAAATGTTGTATAAAACATCAGAAAAGGACTTGACTGCACAGTTATAGAATAATAGTGTTAACTTTGTTAACCTGAAGATGACCTAAGAAGGTCGAAACGTTGTTCTCTACTTTATTTTAATACCCATACTAGCCACCTTGAGATACAATAGGATAAACGATAGGAATGAATTGGCAGATTGTGTACTGATAGAGAATAATAGGAGAACTGACAAGCTTTAGTAGGTGGACAGTGTACTGATACATACATTAACAGCAGAAATAATAGGATTTAATGGGCAAACAGTGTACTAATTTATATAATAACAATAAAACGATAGGAAATAGTCAATACTAAGATAATTAAAAACACAAATCACATACAGTTAGTATTAAGTTTGTTTGTTTGAAGTTAAACACAAAGCAACATAATGGGCTATATATGCTATGTCCACTACAAGTATCGAAACTCGGTGTCTAGCGTTGTAAGTCCCCAGACATACCGCTGTGCCCTTAGGGGGCTACATATTAAATAAGCAAATGAAACGGTAGTTCTGTTAACAAAATAAAAAGAAGAAACAAAGTTATTGTAATATTTTCTATCTGCAATAGTTTGTTTACTCCTGATACATAAAGTACACATGCGTATTATTCTTCTGCAGAATCTGAAATTGCATATGTTTGTCTTATATTGAATATCATACACACCTAGAACAGGTTTGTTTGTTTTGAATTTTCGCGCAAAGCTGCACGAGGGCTATCTGCGCTAGCCGTCCCCAATTTAGCAGTGTAAGACCAGAGGGAAGACAGCTAGTCATCACCATCCACCGTCAACTTCTGGGCTTATCTTTTAGCAACGAATAATGGGACTGACCGTCACATTATTACATCCCCACGGCTGAAAGGGCGAGTATCTTTGATGCGACTGAGATTCCAACCCGCGCTTTAACTTGAGTGTTTGAAGTTAAGCACAAAGCTACACAATGGGCTATCCGTGCTCTGCCCACCAAGGCAACCGAAACCTGATTTCTAGCATTATAAGTCGTCAAACATACCGTTGGGCCACTTGGAAACAACCTCATCATTCAGCTTGATAACATTATTACTTATGTCAGGCGTGAAAACATATTTTACCAAAACAAAAATACGTTTGACTGAGATCAGTTTATATCTAATAAGCATAGCTTGTATTTGTGTGTGTAGTTTAAGTACAATAAACATAACAACAGATTCAATATAAATGATTTGTCATTTGAATAATTGCAGAAGATGCAGGCCTTAGCTTTACCTACTTACTTAACCTAAATATCCTTTCTTAGTATCTTGTCACAGAAAAATATTCCTGCAGTATTCATATACTGTAGTTAAAATATAACACACACACAAATGTTCACAGGAACATAAATAACAGAGTCAGAATGAAGAAAAAGACCACAGGGCTGTGATTACTTGGGAAGTATTTCAAAATTTTGCCTTTAGGTTAGTTTATCATCATTGGTCATTACTTACCTCAAAATGTTCAGAAACGTAACTGAATATTCACATGTCGCTATCATATTATTGATGGCTAATACCTTTGAGCTGCATATTTCGTTTCAAAGCTGAAAATTATTCCAAGTTTTCAAGCTCTCCATGAATGGAATTATAAAATGTGAATTCAAACAAAGAGTTCAGTGGAATCATAGTTATATATAACATTAGATTGGAAGTCACATGATTATCAGCATGCGCAAGTGACCGCCATTGTTTGAGTTGAACTTTCATAATATCAGTTGAACTGATAATGAAAAAATAATCTTAGTTATAGCTCATGGTCGCTTTCTATTGAAACGAGAGGTTTGGATAATTTTGGTATTTGATTTTTACAAATTTGTCGAGCCAAGACGGTTTAACCCCGATTTTAACTTAGAAATTAGTGCAAAAAAACTCTTTAAAAATATACATATTTGACCTGTTATATGAAGAATGCATTGAAATTTAGCCCAAACAGAGATCTTAACATTAATACATGTTCTTTCCATTATGTGTAACAGAAAAATATACATATAAATATACTGTTGCCAATGAAGAAGAGGCGACACATGAAGTTCTTTTCTCGTGGGTGATGGAGAAGAATGTAATCTATATATCTTCACTTCTACACATTCAACGTACTTAACTGAAGTGGATCGAAAGAATTAAATATATTAAAATTCATTCGGATTTATTTGACAATTTGTAGCAAGAAATTGATATAAATGTTTGAGAAAAATGCATATGTACAACATGAAGTCCAAAAGAAGTAACACATATTATTACACCTATTTCATCAATGATGCATTACATACACTGAACTAGATCTAAAGACAATACATTTAGTAATGTTACTATTTCAAAGACACCCTTTTTCCTCTTTTTTTTTACTGAGTTATGGTCATGTTTTCCTTCATTCCCTTCACCCACTACTAGATCTTTTGGATCTGAACTTTTTCCCTCCAAATGGTCTCTGCAAAGTCTTATAGTTAAAGGCTTGAAATGTAGGAAAAACTTTGCTATAACTCTCCAATTTTTATTGTAGCTTAACTCACGTACACAACTAGTCTCTTATTGTAAAGAAAAACACAAATAATTCTTCATGATACTATAAATTCATCATCTTGGTGATATCCAGTTTAAGATATTTCACTAATATTATTATTATTCTGTAGTCAGAAAAAAATCTTTTGGATGAAATGTTAGGTTCTCCTCATTAGAACAGTGGCTCTCAAGACCATTAACACTGAATATAATGAATGTCCACATAACAAAGTCAGGTTACTTAATTATCCACAACATTTTATTTTACATGAAAATCATATATTACCTGTGTAGTACAAGACATGAGCAGATTGAACTTAAAGTATTTATATTTGATCTGATATACTTAACTGATGTTGACTTCAGAAAAAAAAAAGAGACGCTATGAAATTGCAAATTATATAAACCTTCATGTGCAAAGAAAGTCTAAGTTTCAATAGACCAACTTTATTGGTATATACTTTTAAATAATCAAAGATAAATGAGATTTGCCACTTTTCATTTGTCTGACATTGTTTAATCTGCATATTAATAATATATATACAATATTTGTTGTAAGTACTCATGAGTATTACTCTAGCACGTACATACCTAAATTTTCAGCCAGTGCATTTTCCCATCACGGGCACTTCTATACAGTCCATAACGATCTTTTTTCAATTTGTATAAATTTACAATTGTGCAATAATTTTAGTCTACTATTTACAATAACATATCAAAATGTTAAAATCTAAATCCAATTTTACTTAATACTTTGTTTTTCAGCAAACGGCCATGTGGGTAATGTGTGCCACAGAGCAATTTCACAAATCTTACAAACATGATTAAATAGAGAAATACCATAGACATAGAGGCCACACTTTTGCATCTGAGAACAATATAACAGTGAATTAGCTACAAGAACACTGGAGGAATACAGTTGTCTATAGCATTATAAACAATTTTCACCATTAAATGTAGAAATTACTACAATTAGATGCAAGCCAAATTCTGCTACTTCATGTGAGAATAATCTCTATAGTACTTGAACATGCAAATACACAATCGTCAATTTACAAATCATTTATAGATCTAATACGCTTGACTGATACTTCACACATGTATTACAATTAAATGTAACAAAACAGATAGATATGAGCTTATATACTCTAATAAAACTAGCCTCACTTAGTTACAAGCATCTTATATATATATATATACACACACATATCACAGTTACATTAATGTATTTTATATTATTTATCAAAATGACACTGGCAGTTCAAGGATTTTCGACTGGAAGGGGCCATCTGCAAAAATTTTAATCTCATGTAATTCTGAGAATGAGTCTATTGACAGTATTAGGTCCATGTTTGACTTGTTTCCCAGATAAGCCGTATCGTCACTGATCAGAATAAACTTATACCATACAAATTAACCCAAATTTTCTCTCTGATCCATTAAGTGAAGTGGTATATTTAATAAACTTCTACCTTGACGCTCAGTGATAGCATCAAAAGTGAATGTACACGGAACTTGTATCTGTAGACAGTATATATTTCGGCGACGTCTCTGTATAAAGTGACTGGATAATAGACGACATTAGAATGTCGAGAATAATTATTTTAAGTTATGTGAGTACTTAATATTATCAGTGTTTCAAATCAAAACCTATCAAATTGTCATGCCGACTTGTGTAGGTGAAATGCCTTCCAAAAAAGATTCGGATCTATACTTTGAAACAAGGTGTAAAAATCCATGCCAGTTCGATGTCGCCCCCTGTAACTTAACATGTAAAAGAAAAAAAAAAAGATTTTACTTGTGGAATGTAACACTCTCCGCTTTCTACTCTTGCTTACGGTATGTTCAACAGTTAATGGTACAGAATTATGTTTCTTTCATTCTTTCTGGTCGTGGCTTGGACCGAAGACTGTCACTTTTAGTCATTTTATATTCTGCCAAATCGAACTTAAACACATAAAAATGGCGGCCTCGTGCACACGTGCCCAGCGACAAAGAGTAGTAACAGGTCAAACTAGTGTTATTTATATCTATGAACTGAACAAACATAACGCTGAAAACATGAAATAAACGTGAAATTAAAAATAATGTCGAAATTGGATTGGAAGAAATAAACATAGCTTAGGAAACAGTAATATCTTTAATCTATAAGTGTTATGTATACAGTTCAGATACCTAAAAACACAACAGATTTGAATGTTTGTTTGTTTTTTGAATTTTGCACAAAGCTACTCGAGGGCTGTCTGTGCTAGCCGTCCCTAATTTAGCAGTGTAAGACTAGAGGGAAGGCAGCTAGTCATCACCACCCACTGCCAACTCTTGGGCTACTCTTTTACCAACGAATAGTGTGATTGACCGTACCATTATAACGCCCCCACGGCTGAAAGGGCGAGCATGTTTGGCGCGACGGGGATGCGAACCCGCGACCCTCAGATTACAAGTCGCACGCCTTAACACGCTTGGCCATCAACAGATTTGAAAGTTAATATAATTCGTTAGAGATGCACCAGTACACTTTTTACTGATAACTAATACATGCATATGATTATAAACCAGTACCGATA
The DNA here is from genome assembly GCF_004210375.1 of Tachypleus tridentatus. Taxonomy (NCBI): domain Eukaryota; kingdom Metazoa; phylum Arthropoda; class Merostomata; order Xiphosura; family Limulidae; genus Tachypleus; species Tachypleus tridentatus. The sequence continues at coordinate 52,111,758 of NC_134825.1, read as the reverse complement.
ATATTTTCTAAAAATAATTAATTGATTTTCCATGCCAATATAAATTCAGAAATTGCCAGCAGCATGAAAAAAATAATATTTACAAAACTAATTTATTTTCCACTGTCGGTAATAATGATTCCGATTAACACACCAACCATAAAAACCGATACTAGTATTTGCTGAGTGTGCCAGTACTGGCCCCAATATCCATATCTTTATCATCTTCAGTTCACTTCTAATCTTTGTTCAAGAAGTAAACTACATAAATTTGTTTGAATATATATTTTATATATTTGACTAAAATTCTTAATGAAAGAAAAAATTAAAACAGATGAATTTCAGATGGATTTGAAAAATAAAAGTTGTAAATATACAATAAGAATTTAAATATACTGAAGTAAAAGCAAACTATAAACAGAAGTAATATGAAACAAAACGAGCTATTTATGATAAGTATAAGAGAGGTACTATGATTTAATATTTTGAAGAAGATTCTCTGAAGCATCTGATGAGTAAAGTCATCTCTAGCTTTTTGGAGATTTCCTTGAGCCTCATCGATGTTTTATAAATGATATAAATGATTGAGTAACTCAACTGTTACTCTGAATGATTTTCTTGAGTTCTATTACCATTAACTGTGTATCTGATGCAAGATTATGGTTAAGGTTTTTGAGCAAATCACCTGGGCTCGGCAACGTTGTTGCCAATTTTCCATTCCACTTAAACACAAACCCTGTCATGAGTTTCCTTTGTGTAATCTAGTGGCTCAGAATATGGGTGGGTCTGATTAGTGTAATTCAGCACAGAGGCAGTTCCAGCAACACAACCTGCAATACGACAGAGATTTGAAAGAGTGGATTTAGTCATTCGCTTTTCTTCCTGTCTAATCACAGTTTTACTCTTTAGTCAGGCACAAGATTTTGTATTCCTATGTTGTCTCCATAAAACACATCCTTTAACAAAGCACCTTATCGGGAATGACCTGTTGTGTTAACCCTTTATCTTAGCAGGGTCTTTCTTTGGCTCACTGGTCTTGGTGGTTGAAAGTAACTGGTAAATAGGAACTAACAGAACATAAATCAAAGTTATGATGTCAACATCTCAACTGAAGAAAAGTTCAAGTAGTGATCTTTCTTAATCTCTCTTTCTTAGTCTTGTGCCAAGTTTCTGAGGGTACTGTCAGTTATTTGAATGCAGAGAGTGGCAGTTTGGTTTTCTGGTTAAAGTACAGTTCAGCCATAAACATTCCAGGTACACTCTAGAACATAAAGGCAAAGCAGAATATTATATGTAATGTCTACAAAGATTGTTATTTCTTGGCCAAATTCTAACAAATTCGATAAACATCCAATAGTTTGGTGGTTTGATAAGACATCATAAGGTACAGAAAACGGTTCATTCAATTAGCCCATTCTAAAATGATAAACTTGGCTTTTATAGTTTTATAATTTATTTTCAAAAACAAAAAAGAATGTTAAAGAAATTATTATAATAATTCTAATAATTCCCAGACCAGTAGTTTGCTTCTTAATCTTACCAAAATTCTTATTAAATTACACTTTTTATCCCCACAGGAACTTGGGACAACTCACTTTGTTATGAAACCATAAATCACTCCACATACTACTTTGTATACTCTATATTTATATAAATAGTTTATAATTTACTATATCCAATGGAATTACTTTGTTTTCAAAGCTGTGCTTTATTACTTGTTTAGACCATACACTGTGCCATTATAAAAGGCTGAATTAGTAAATACTTAAACAGAGGAGGAAATTTCACATGGAAAACAAGGTTGGACACTTATATTCTCGAGTGATTATAATTTCTAAGCATATACAGTTATAAAAAATTCTTCAGAAAACCGTGTACAGGCAAGACTTCTCATAGATGTGGAGAAATCAGTTTAAACATTTTCTTTTTCCATTTTTCTTTATTAATTAAAAGAGACAAATGTTAAAAAATGACAAAATATCAACTATAAAACATTTTTGAAAGAAAAATTGTAGAAATAAATTTAGAATTAAAGTTTCAGTTATTGTATACACTTGTACACTCTACTCTTGTGCAAGAGAAAAAACAAAAAAGCACCTTGGAATTATATATAGCCCTAATCCGCATGTGCATCATTAACTCAGCCCTGTTCATGTTCAGTTTTTCTTGCATTCTGTGCCACAATAACGTCAGGCAGTCATCACTGCCACTAGAGGCACAACCACAGATTGAAGTAAGAATCAGACTCTGTGACTACTTTTGTCAATTATATTAGTGACGTTATGTTTATGTTTAAGTTTTCTCAGTCACAGAACATTATGTGTCGAGTATTTGTTGATCAGCTGCTGTAATACGTTTGTCACGGTTGGTTTGTTAATAAAGATGTATATACATGTTTGGATGATATGAGTCAGTTAACAGTATACAATTTACATAACAATTTTTACAATAATTATAGCACTTCCACAACGCAAAATCTCGTAAAGAATTACAGGAATCGAGAAAGTGTGAAAATATGAGTGATTCAATCACTACTCTATATGCAAGTACTCTTAACAGATAGAAGAAATAGCTTTTCATAAAAGTTAACCCTTTGACAAAGAAAATAATCTGTATTACACACAAAACAACACAATAACACAGAAAACATAAGACACAAAACATTTTTATCACAGTGCTGCTAGAAAGCATATGTTTTAACAAATTCATAAGATAAAACCCTTTAACAAAGTACAATTCAGCAAGTAACCTCTTATTATTAAAACCATTAAATGTAAAGCAAAAACAAAATCACAAAGAACCACACATAATGAACCATTAAGTGAAATTACATCAAACAATAACTCTCCTACAAAAATAACAAATTTTTCTCTATATTTAACCAACAATACATATATAAACCACACAGAATATAATAAAACATGTAAAATAACTACATTACTGAAATATACATGTATATACATTGTGAATTTTATAACAAATAATATATATACTATAAATGAAAATAAACAACATGAATACATATATATAGGGAAGAAGATATTGTTTACCTATAAGCCCTGACAGCAAATCCCAATGCAGTAGTTAATTGTCAGTGCACAATGTTGGTCTGGAAGATAATCCTTCTCTCTTGAGCAAAAGAACCTTACAGACCCTCTTGGAGCTGACATCTTTTGTTTTCTCTCTGCAGTTCAGTATTCAGCAGATGGTATTCCTAGATTATATAATGGCCAAACTTCTATTCATCTGACTGATTCCTCTTACCGGTGGCATTTTAAAATCTCTACCAACTTCAGTACCAACTGCTCTTTAATCTGGGTTGGGTTAAATTAGTACCTCCAGTACCACATGCACAGTCTGCATTTTCATGCATTCTAATTGGTATTGTGCTGAAATTATTAAGAATGTATTCAAAAAAACTTTGTGCTTTTGAAACATTTCAATCAACTTGATCAAAAATATTCCAATATAATCGAATAAAATAAAGGGTGTAGTAAGTTTATATTTATGCCATGTGTTACTTGTTTATTATGAACTACAATAATGGTTGCACAAAACACTAATAGAATGTACAGCAAAAAAGCATCTTAAACAGTAAAGATTCAGCTCAAAGAACACTTTAAAACCTTTACTCCTGAATGTAATGGCTCTACGCCTATAAAAATGCACAAAATCTACGCATGCTAAACTTACAAATAAAAGAAAATCTGCTCAAAATGGCAAACTTGTAATTATTCTTATTATTTTTTACTATTCTCTTACTAACCTACCAAAAATAACTTGATATATTGCACCCACACCTTTTGTGCAATACTAAATAAGGTACTGCAAGATTGTAGTGTATTGAAAATTCGATTTATTTATATTAATAAACATTATAATGCTAGTGTAAACAATGTTATCATTACCTCTTAAAGTTGGCTTTCTTACAAACATTTTGTGTTCCTTTAAAAATCTGAAGCACAAGATGAAACAGGGTTCACCTACCAATAACAGATGAACATGAGATAACTGTAAAATGCAGATACTCAATGCTTTATAAACTATACAGTCAGCATCTTTATAGAGTCAAACTATACATTATGTATGAAGTAAAGGAGTAAACAAATTAATACACATAATGTTAAATTTTATTATATATATTCATAAGGTAATTACTTTAAAAAACATGAAGGTTCATTCAAAATGGTGCTTTAGACGTCTATGTTTTATTTGAAAAGACTGCTTTTCTAGTGGTAAAATTTTATACATGATTAGTTGGGGTTGTGTCTTAGTCTAGGTATATACTTGCACATTGTTATGAATTATATATACATAGAATGTAGTTACAATGAAACTGTAAAAGTGTATTATATTTTAAATCAAATTTATATGACAATCTCTAGTTGCAGCTTGACATTTTACTTATCGAAGTAATGCTATCAAATAGTCAATAGCTACAGTAAATCATCATGAACCATATAAAGTTAGTTACCATATCACATAATCCTTTGTCAGAGTTGAGCATAAAAAAAGCCAGTAAACAAGATAAATAAAAAATTGGAAATTTAAAAACTACTAAAAAGTAATCATTAAATAATAAGGAAACAAGGCTGGAGGTATTGTAGACATTATTCGTTGAAACTACAATTCCTTGTTTTAATAAATTGTAATTCTAGGTTGCAACATGAAGCCAAAATACAGATTTGTAGTTTAAGTAATTAACAACTCCAGTATCTCCAGCCTTGTTTTCTTCCTTTCTTACTACCTCTGTTCACAGATTTTCTAAATTCTAAATTTTTATTTATTTTGTGAATTTTACTTTCCAAATATAATTTCACCTTACGTTTTAGTTTCATCCAACTGAAATGCTTCTAACCAACAGTAGTTTGTTTGTTTTTGAGTTTCGTGTAGCGATTATGTGATATGGTAACTAACTGTATATGGTTCATGATGATTTGTAAAAGAGTAGCCCAAGAGTTGGCGGTGGGTGGTGATGACTAGCTGCTTTCCCTCTGGTCTTACACTGCTAAATTAGGGAAGGCTACTCTTTTACAAACAAATAGTGAGATTGACCGTCACTTTATGACACACCCACGGCTGAAAGGATGAGCATGTTTGGTGTGACGGGGATTCGAACCAGCGACCATTAAATTACGAGCCGAGCACATTAACCACCTTGCCATACTGGGCCTCTAACAGTAGTGAAAGAAGGCCAAACTGTATTTTCTGACATGTGTGGAATGAGTCTAGCCATTACTCATACATCTTTGTATAAAATCCACTATATGAAAGCTTAAAAATTTTAAAATTCTCACACCCTCTTTGTTACGAAGAAAAAAAAACAGGATTATTTTTCTAAACAATGCCTTACAAGCCAGTAACCACAGTTAACTTTATAGTTACAGGTCTTAAACATTCTGGTAAAATTGTATTGTTCCCATTCAAACATTGTTAATGGTTGTGTTCTCAGTGGTTTATATATTTTCAGTTTTATAATACTAGTACGAGACTATCCCGAATTTAGATTTCTATTGGCCAGTGTCTTTTTAATTGGTAATAAATAACACTATGTAACATAATTTTTACTTTTTCTTGTTCCTGGGCAGAAAGTTTTATTTCCCAATTGCTTATGCCTAAAGTAAATGGAAAAGATCTATTTTTCTCTTCAAACTTTGCTTTTGTGACCTGAGAACGTATAACGAAAACATGTTGGGAGACTATCTGGGGGCTGATACGTGAAAGTGATTTACATCACAGTCGCAAATTTCGAAAAACTACTCACTTCTAAACATTTTTGTTCATTTTCGTATAACTTTAGTATAAATACATGTAAATCGTGATTCATATGTTGTTTTATTCAGACCCTATGTAAATGAAAATGTGCAAATTTGCTAGTTTTTACATAGAAAATAGTTTAATTTCTAAATTTCATTATCTAGGTCACAAAAGCAAAGCTTGAAGGAAATAACGGCCATTTTCTGTATTTTTACAACATAAGCAATTAAGAACTAACACATACTATATATATATATATATATATCCAGGAACAAAATTTGTGTTACGTAGTGCTTTGATAACTGGAAATTACTGAATTGTCACTACAAACTAGAAAGTTTTTCAGAATGTTTAATATACCTTGATAAACTATGCTCCTTTATTCGATATGTAAATTTTCTTTTAGTAGGTCCTGTATAAATCGTATAACACTCACAGCATTTATACATGTATCAGATGACGTTCGAGCAGTTTCGTTTACCTATATTTAAACACAAAATACTTCCCTATTTTGATGACAAGTTTAAGCTGGCTCGAAGTTGTAGATAAACACTGCACAGTAAAGACTTGAGGTTTTTGTTGTTTTTTAATTTCAAGGCATGTTTTCCAGTAAACGTCAAAAAAAGAAAAAAGAAAGCGGAGTTTCGATCTTATCTATTTCCACATATGACCAGCCATTTAGATAACCTACTGAGATTCCTTCAATAAGTTATGTGGTAAATAAACCGGCTGGTAAGGATGAATAAGACCTAGGCTTAATTGACCATATGTGAGAAATTCCTAATTTCATCTAGAACCTGTAAATACGTATACAATCATGCGTCAAATGTTTGAAAACATGTATGAATAAAACTACATTCACATACTTAGAAGGGTACGTATGACATTAAGAATATTACAGACAAAAAGTTTAAAGAATCATACGTCATGGACTGGTCGTGTATGTAAGAAATTTTCAGTTATGGCATTTCCAGATATTATTGTTGATCTAATAAACCAAGATTATCTCAAACAGTATTTTTTTTCTGATGAAGCTTTATATTCTGGATAGCGTACAAAGAAATAATGGTTTAAAAACGTATATATACGGACAATGGAAACTATCATAAATGCGTTAAACATCATAGTTTTCTACATCATATCTATGAGCACAAACTATCTTAAAACACTTACTGTCTTAGCCTCGTCATCAGAACTACAAAAGTACTCATTACGTCAATGAGAGAACCAATATCATTGACTGGTATGCATACTAAGTTCTATATGTTGTGTTGATATATATCTCTTAATATTTTTATTTGCCTTTTACAAAATGCATTGTTTTTCTGAATAGGTTAGATTGTTTCTTTGGTTCGAATTTTATATACTAACGGTATTTCCAGAGAAACTCTAACAGGTGCATGAGGTCATTCAAAAGAAAAATATAAATACATTTGCCTTGAAGTAATAGTAATAATTATTGTTGTTCTCCCACTACAATGGGTTATGTGTACACTGTCCACCGTATGGAATTGAAACCTGGATTCTTGCACTGTGAGTCTAAAATTACCAGTGACCCATCTGGGATCCTATAAATAAAAAGTTGCAGAAGATGTAAGTACAACGTTATGGAAAATTCTAAAAAATGTAAGTACATTCTTATGGAACGTTCTAGAAGATGCAAAAAGAGGCTTATGGAAAATTCTGGGAAAGGTAAAAAATGAAACAGAGTTTAATATTACATTTCATAGACAGTTCATCACACTTGTACACGAAAACTAGATTAAAACCAGAAATATCATACCATGTGCAATTCTCAGAATTTTAATAACATCAGTGTTCGGAATACGTGTGTGCTTCTTTTAAAAATCGCCGATTCTGTGTTTCATATAACCGTTTAATGTTTCTTGCTGATGTTACTACTACTTACTAATATTAAATATAGTTCTCTTCTACAGATTCTATATCTCCTTAAAGGCCTTTTACAGTTTATGTTCCTAACACTTATGTTGCATATGAATAAATTTCGACTACTTTTGTATTAACTTTCAGATCTGACAATAATGATAAAATAAAACACAAATTACAACTTTGCTTCATTGTACAGCAAATAACTTTTAGGTCAACTTAGCGATGAGAACACGACTCATGTGTATATAAAGAAAGACAAGTGCATACATACAAAAACTGGTAGGCATTAGTCATATGAACAAGTCAAGGTTTTTAAAAAATGATATCGAACCTCAATGCAAGATCAATAATATGAAACGTATTCTAATTACAAGAAAAAATAATGAAAATTAATCTCCACTGAAATTGCTATCGCATTCTAAGAACCACAGCTGTCAACTGTTCTTACTGACTCAACTTCTACGCATAATATGCATTGGTGCAGACCAATGGTCAGTATGATCGATTGGTTGTTATATATTTACTTGCATTTCTATAGCTGACAGCTAAAACCTCCAAATGCTGATGAAATCTATCATACACATTCACTAAACTATTAGAACTGCCAACTGAACCGTGCATTCCTGGATAATCGAAACGACTTTAGGCCGAGATAATTATTGACGGGGAAGAAGGGGGGTCGTGTCCCTCCGCATATAGAAATGGAAATGGCCGAGCATGCTTATAGAATCAGACTTAATCACGATATTCATTATCAGAAGTGCTGGCAGGGATCCAATAGCGAGGCCAGCGTCATTTATTCCTCTGAATTCCAGGCATGAAAACCCATTAAGACGAAATTTATGATTCGTTGCTCAGAATGGCGTTTTATGGTCAGCAAGCGGAGATTTTCTCTAGAAGTCTGAGGAACCTACAGTTCTATATAACTATTCACTTCACACGACATGATATAGACACGAAACACGAAATGCTGCTAATACGTTTCCAATGGCACACAGCGGTGGCGAAGAACAAAGTGGTCGTTTTTTGTCTGTTAATAAATGTTGTCCGAGGGTTTTAAATTCATCCATTGACTGTTTTATACGTTATAGTTACACGCTTATGTAATGGTGCTTTCTTCTTTTCAAATTAGCGTGATGTGTCTATCAACATGTCTTCGGGTTTTTACAGTTCTACATATCTATTGATTTCTGTACAAAATACAGCTGGCCGGCATGGCCAGGCGGATGAGGCACTTGACTTGTAATCTGAGGGTCGCGGGTTCGAATCCCCGTCGCACCAAAATATGTTCGCCCTTTCAGTCGTGGAGGCATTATAATGTGACAGTCAATCCAACTATTCGTTGGTAAAAGAGTAGCCCAAGAGTTGGCGGTGGGTGATGACGACTAGCTGTCTTCCCTTTAGCCTTACGCTGTTAAATTAGGGGCGGCTAGCGCAGATAGCCCTCATGTAGCTTTGCGCGAAATTCAAAAACAAACACAATAGAGCCTCACGATCATATAATGCTCTCCCTTTGTTTCTAATATTATACAGTGGCAGCGAAAAAATTTTTGGTATGTTTGTCTGAAGTTCTTGCAGAAGGCCGTGAAACATTTGTTTTTTCATCTTCTAACGTTGCGAGTTATATCAGTGGTGAAGGCAAATTACAACACAATTAGTTTGGCGAACCTATTAACGTAATAGGCGCAGCAAAACTTTAGTATAACTTATGCATAATCAAAAATATGTATCTATGAACACAAATATTTCATACGTATATGTCTCACATACGTACAGCGTGTAAATCACAAACCTGAATAATTCCACAAAAACTACAGACAAGTTCCGTATATTTTTTTGTACAATTACTCGTCTATTTACTCGTTTACAGGCACGAGAAAAAATGCGAACGTTACGGACCTGCGCAATACAAACGCTTACTGGAATATTTCTGCACGAAACTTAACACTTGGTAAATAAAAGTTTCCCCTTGGAGGTCCTTCCTTCAACATTAAATATCTAGTACTTGTAATCAACTGGCAACTACCATAGTGTCTTGTTTACTTTATTAAATGTAAAGCGATATGGCTACGGACTTACTATGGTAAAATCCGAAGTTTCATTCCCCATGGTAGGGCCCCGGCATGGCCAGGTGGTTAAGGCACTCAGCTAGTAGTCCGAGGATCACGGCTTCGCATCCCTGTCACACCAAACATGTTCGCCCTTTCAGCCGTGCGGGCGTTATAATTTAACGGTCAATCTCACTATTCGTTGGTAAAAGAGTAGCCCAAAAGTTGGCGGTGGGTGGTGATGACTAGCTGCCTTCCCTCTAGTCTTACACTACTAAATAAGGGACGCCTAGCGCACATAGCCCTCCTGTAGCTTTGCGTGAAATTCAAAAACCAAACCCCACGGTAGACCACTGCAGATAGCCCAATGTGGTTTTGCTCTAAGCCAAAGAAACAAATATGGCTAAATTTTTCCCTTTAACTATGTTGTGCAAATCAATCGTTTGCACTTTGATTTTAGTTAACTGAAAAAAAAAACTGGATAAATAAAATGACCTACGAAACTGGAGGGAAAGTACTACTTTGTTTGCGTTACAAAAGTTGACTTTAAATGATTCACATAAATTATTATTCATTTCTTCCTGCTTACGCACGCATAATTAGCTTTTTTCGGGATATAATTATTTACACACACAATTATATAAATTGATAGCCCATTGTTTGTTTAGCAACTGTGCAGCAAACAGTCAGGTTATATCACATCACACGTAAATGAAAAGTTGCATTTAAGATGCCATTGCCAACCCATTTATATGTGTGTGCCGTTACTCAAATAGAAATATATGAATTAATTATTTACATACTATGAACTACGTAATAATTAAAATATAAATTTCCATAATAATGACTTATGCATATAAATTTGGACCTAATGGTTAATTGTTTACATTTACTACACATGTATATTAATCATTCGAGTCGATTTCAAAAACTATTTGTTTGTATCCATTACTTCTGACCAGACTACATACTGTTGCCACGTAAATTAGATCGAGAGCAATGTTTAGTACTAAATAAGTAGTCACTGCATACACAATAAAAAGCTCGTGTTAGTCAAACCTACAGGCAGGAACATATATTAATTATAAATGTTTATGTGTGTGTTTATATAATGAGTTGTACGAGCGCGAAAGTTTTTCATGTGCGTTTAAATATCAACAATGTAAAAATACACATTCGTGTCTTTTTCTTTTACCAAAAAAATACACAAGTTTAACTAGTTATTTGTGCCGAAAGATGACGCCACCAGCACAATATAATGTCTCTCACGAGTTCTCTGTTTTTTTCACATTTAGAAATGCATTTTGTTTTCAGAGCGTTTTAGCACATTTCTAATACTTAAAGTCCTCATTCGCATTACAACAGGTTGGAAATGTTTAATGAGTATACGTAAAATAATCAAAATGTCTTAAAGTAATTCTGGGTTTTCAAGATTAAAAGAAACAAACATAGATTTTGTATTTGCTTCTGTGCATTTTAAAAACTTGCATATGCACCAGTCCTTTTAGAAAACACGTGTATATATATATATATAGACGTTTCGTGCTTCTAAAGTTCAAAATTAAAGAAAAACTACTACTGTTTTCAAAGTATTCCGAGTGAGTTTTAAGGAGTAGAACACACTCATTTTATTTTACGTGGTCTGAATAACGAACAGCACTAAATAACGTTAAAACTACATTAACGCTCTGTAGGTCGGGAAACTTTAATCTTATTTCAAACTGATAAACCGCACGAACAAATAAGTACCACTCCAATTCGAATTCTCACATTCTTGTACTAATAACAGTTCAACTATGAGTATTATTCTTCTATAACGTTTATTGGTAAAAGAAAAAAAATCAAACAAACTGCAAATTAGGTAATGTTCAACACATTTCTCTATGTAAATATATTCAACCGAAGTGTGAACTCACGTTTGCATCCAATTAGCAGTTATTTTGGTGTAAATAAGTTGGTTGAATAAGTGTGAGAATTGACCCCAGTAGGGAAGGGAAGTCAGTAACCAGTGAAGCATTTATAGATATATTTTTCTCCTCGTATGAAATGACACGTCAGTATGGGTTAATGTTGTAACAGCAATGCCTTCTCACAGCGTGAATGATAAAAATCTAATCAATATTTATGAATACATTTTTTCCTCTTTTATTATTCTGAAACTGCTGCTCGCTCAAGAAAAGCCGTTAGCATAATAATGAAGTAAACTTACTTTCCATAAGGAAAAAAAAAAAGAAGGAAAATTTATAAAAACACTTCTTGAACTACCATTGTATATGAAACAGAACTCTTGAGAGAGAAACTCGGTAAGTTCATCAGTCCAAATCAAGTTAGGTAAATCATGAATTAAGTAACTGTGCAGAAACTCGGTAAGTTCATCAGTCCAAATCAAGTTAGGTAAATCATGAATTAAGTAACTGTGCAGAAACTCGGTAAGTTCATCAGTCCAAATCAAGTTAGGTAAATCATGAATTAAGTAACTGTGCAGAAACTCGGTAAGTTCATCAGTCCAAATCAAGTTAGGTAAATCATGAATTAAGTAACTGTGCAGAAACTCGGTAAGTTCATCAGTCCAAATCAAGTTAGTCAGGTAAATCATGAATTAAGTAACTGTGCAGAAACTCGGTAAGTTCATCAGTCCAAATCAAGTTAGTCAGGTAAATCATGAATTAAGTAACTGTGCAGAAACTCGGTAAGTTCATCAGTCCAAATCAAGTTAGTCAGGTAAATCATGAATTAAGTAACTGTGCAGAAACTCGGTAAGTTCAACAGTCCAAATCAAGTTAGTCAGGTAAATCATGAATTAAGTAACTGTGCAGAAACTCGGTAAGTTCATCAGTCCAAATCAAGTTAGTCAGGTAAATCATGAATTAAGTAACTGTGCAGAAACTCGGTAAGTTCATCAGTCCAAATCAAGTTAGTCAGGTAAATCATGAATTAAGTAACTGTGCAGAAACTCGGTAAGTTCATCAGTCCAAATCAAGTTAGTCAGGTAAATCATGAATTAAGTAACTGTGGAGAAACTCGGTAAGTTCATCAGTCCAAATCAAGTTAGGTAAATCATGAATTAAGTAACTGTGCAGAAACTCGGTAAGTTCATCAGTCCAAATCAAGTTAGGTAAATCATGAATTAAGTAACTGTGCATTGGAAATTTATTCGTTGAGACTACTAAAATAACTAGGCACACATACAGTAGAGTACTATATGTATTTATTAAAAAACATTTATTAGCTAAGGTTTGCGGGAACGTGTGCTTTCAACTGTCGATAGTTGTTATATAAGCACTAATAACGGTGGTAGACAGTGAATACCTTTCCTGCTAGATTCATCCAGCATGATACCTGGTATAGTTTCATCACGCACAAACATAACGCTACTGCGGGTTCACGATAGCCTTTCTGTACATTTGTAAGTTTTCACAATTCAAAGGGGCCAGGTTAATTTTTTAAATCTGATAAGACATAAAGTCTTCAGATACATTTTTTGAAATACAATGGCTGAGCTACTATCGACATTAGAATAGCCTTAGATTAGAAACGAAATTACTTTATAAGGTAAGAAACATCCAGAATTTCGCTTGAAATAAAAAATAAACCCAATGAATTAAATATATATATTTAATTGACCCTATTAGGGAAGGAAGTCAGTAAAATATATGAAGATATTCCTCCTTCTCTTTTTAATACTTTTATATATAAATATAACTGATCTTTAAGAATCTAAACTACTCGATGCGACAAGAAACAGAAGCTTAACAAACGGAACAATACTTGGGAAGATCCGAAGAAACGTTACGAACAAAAAACAACAAAGTATCTATTATATTCGTGTTTGGTTTGGGCTATCTGCGTTAGCCGTCCTTAATTTATCAGTGTAAGACTAGAAAGAAGGCAGCTAGTCATCACCACCCACCGCCAACTCTTGGGCTACTTTTTTACCAACGAATAGTGGGATTGACCGTAACATTATAACGTCCCCACGGCTTAAAAGGCGAGCATGTTTGATGCGACTGAGATTCGAAGCCGCGGCCCTCAGATTACGCATCGAGTGCCTGAACCACCTGGCCATGCCGGCCCTTATATTCATGTTAAAAAAAGAAAACCTACTTAAAAGAATTACAATAAAATCAATGACAAATCAAACGCACTAAAATGAATCTTCCTAACCTACCAGTCTTACTTTTATATCATCTGCCCAGAAACAATCTATTTTTTTCAAACCGCAAACAGTGAAGGGTTTATCGGCTTTCTTATAATAATTAGGTGTGTGTGAAAATATCTGAACTAACAAATTACATAACCGTAAGGAGTTACACAGTGATAAGTTAACACTTCTGCAAAGCGCATTACAGAACGAGATAAGCTTTTTATTCACTCGTTTTCCATCATAATTTACACGACGAAATCCACAAAAAAAAACAACATTATAACGTATAAAGTGTTGAGAGAAAAAAAGACAAGACGTTGTAGTTTCTCTAATTCCCCCGCAACCACTAGTTAAAAAGTGATTGTATGTTACTGCTGTTACTTGTTTAAAAATACAGAGGTTAACAATTACAGGTGTATCCTTAAACAAACCTGTTAACGGTCGTGATTTTGTGTTTTTATGCACGTACTACAAAACTCCAATATTTTACCTTCTTTAAAAATTCTAGTTATTTGACCTTTAATTAATGGCTCAACTGTCTGCTGGTTTCGAGTATTCTTTTTTTTTTGGTGATATACGCCACCCAAAAAATATTATGCTTACGTTAACACATTTTAAGGTATCAAATAACACCAATAGACTGTCAAGTGTGAAACAACTCCCACGCTCCTAGAGTGACGCAAGCGTTTGGTGAGGAAGAATATAAAACGTAACTAAAGAATGTCGATACGGCTTCGACATTGTCGTTACTCTTTTATTGTTGTATTTTTTATCATATTAGTCAGCTATAACAACATAAAATAATATAATATAAATTGTTATATAATTATTAACGACAATTTCTTGTATGGTTGTATTTCTCGTAATGACGCTGTTAGGACGAACACAAAAAACAAAGTAATCACATATTTTGAGTATAGTTTACAGCTCCGTAAAAAAATAAAATGTTCAGTTATTAACAAACTAGTTTCTGAGTATAAGTGTTTACAAAGCAACGAACGGACGTAAAACAGAGATCACATAGCCTCTCTTCTCGACAAGACTGACATATGCACGTGGTATTCCAAGGTTTAATTAATCATCCAATCTATTCTGTACTTGTTCGTGTTGTTTCCGCTCCCCTACCGCTTTCAATTCGACAACATTTGATAAAAAAAATCTTTAAAATGGAAAAAAATCCCTGCATGCATCAATTAGTTGGAAGAAAAACTCAAACAAAAGAAGTGAAGCACTGTAGGAGAACATTATGAAACATTGAGAGCACTAACTGAACTAAATGTATTTTTAATGACGACAACCCTCGTCAAGCCCCCACTTAAGCGTCATTCGTAAAGAGAGGGAACATTCTCCATTTCTTTCTTGTAGAAAAGGTAAATTTGTTGATTAGTGTCCTTCTCTCCGTATGGAACAAAAAATGTTTAGCTTCGAAGATGTTAAAAAAAGAAGATATTATAGCAAATAACTAAGAACTAGAGGCTTTAAAAAGGCTGCATTAACATCAGTTAAACGTTACATTAATCAGTTACCCCTTGTGATGGTGAAAAGAAACTCGAATAAAAAATTGTAATTATATAATACGACTCATTATTATTAAGATGTATAAACAGGAACTTAAAATAAACTACGACTAAAAAAGTGGTGAGATTAACAGAGAATCTTAAACAGGCCCTCCTCTTCTATCTCAGGTTTACAATTAAACATATAAAAATAGTAGAACCTTGTGTGTGATAAGTGTAACTGTATGATTGCATAAAATGGCAACGCAGTTATCCACGAAGAGTTAAATGTGATGAGAGAGAAAAGATACACTAGTCATACTGGATAAAAATCCTCTCAATATCAAATAAAACAATAGGTATACCAGTACGAATGGCTAAAGAAATCATTGTAACTGTCTGATCACAGTCTGATTGTGCACAATAATTGACGTAGCAGTATGAACAGTTGTAAATGCTACTCAATGTAATAAAATAATTAATAACTGTACAGTTTCAACGAACTACACAATCGATGCAGCATTTTGCCTGTGAAAAGTCATATTACTCATACAAACATTTAACTGCAACGGGCTAATGTAACGTTCTCACTGATCTTACAACTACGATTAAGAAATATGTCCTGTCCAGCATATAACAACACTATGCAATAGAATCCATTTTCAAAACCACTAAGTAACTTATATCGTCAAAAGAATAAAACGTGCTTCACTGTTAAAAAATATACACTACGTTTGTTTTTAAACAATACAATGGTCTCTAGTGAAAAGCAATGTATTATTCCAGTGATTATCAACTTTATTGCTTTCTGTGTAATAGGTATTGTTGGTTTTCTTTGTACTTAAATTTAAAATTTAATCACAAACTTACACTATTCTATTTTTTATTGTTTGCAGTTTCCATATTTTACACTTGCTATGCATAAAATGGTCTGACATAAAAAGCAGAAGGATCACTTCTAGCTTTAAAAGACTGTGTCATAGGTCCAAACGTTTTATTATTCTGTAGTGTAATAGATTTTATTATAGGATTGCATATAATTTCTAAACGAAAGTATTCCTAAACAAGTTTTGTAAATATTTCTTTGTTCAACATATACATTTATA